>NW_028281751.1:0-150000 GCF_059751285.1 Brachycentrus maculatus | reverse complement strand
TTTTACTCAAAAGGTATAAAATTTAAATAATATTTCACAGCTTGTTTTCTCAAACAAAAACCATTTATTTCGATTGTTAAAAATATACACAAAAACAATTCACTGTTTTCTTTAACAGGAATTAAATTCATATATTAATATTTCTATATAACATCTTGGACCTTAGACGTTAATTTTAGAAGAATTTAAACGACTACTGCAACATTCGGAAATCTTTCGATCGGTTATCGCTAGTCTTCACATGTCTATTCGCGTTGGAAATTATAAGAAAAAAAATAGAGTTAAAACCTTCAGAGAGTTAAACCCTTGCACAACCTTTAGAGTAACTGTGGATATATTAAAATAATAGGATATTAATAAATAAACCCACAAAAAGAAGGTTAAATTTCAACACATGGTCAATGCCAATGTGGAAAAAGATAGTAACTTATAAATAAAAATTTATGATTCTATGTAATTTTTGTTATTTATTTTGGCACAAAAAATACATAAAATAATGGTTTTCAACCCCTGTCTTGTTGGTATGTAATATAGAATTTCTTTTAGTCTTCCACCAGTCTGATGATGCCGGTAACGATGAAACCCGATCATTAGTCAAATAAAATATATGTGGATAAAACTACATTGTTTTTATTTCATTTTATGAAATGCAGTTACACCAAGAAATATTAGTACGAAACTTAATTATAAGCATAGGTACTAATTGGTAAAAAAATTTGTCTTCATATTTTTCACATATCAAAAGCATGTACTTTTTCTTTTCCTCTGAAAAAGGCGCAATCAAAATACTTGTCTTAACAGAAGAGTATTTCACTCGTTCTCAAAGCACCAGCGGCCCAAGTCACCCAGTGCCGTATATGCATGTAGTCGGTAGGTACTTATTGTCAGTAATAGAGAAGCAGGAAATGACTCTTCTTATTTTTTCCGTCTCCTTTCTCGCTTCGTTTATTTTGTCTCATTTTTCTCTTCGCTTGTTTCTATTTCCTTTTGTTTCTTTAAGATACTTCTAATTTCAAATGCTTGCAATGCACTGCAGCTTTGAGTTGGTGTTGTGTTTTTTTACGAAATTGAAAAATAATGACCGTCTGCTCCTAAAAGAAAAATGCTTAATTACGTGCACTAAAGAAAAGGGGATGTGTGAATCTAGAAATGTAATATTTTTCATTATTTTATATGGCAAAATATTTTTTAATCAACCATTAAAAAAGCTTTTTTTATAACAGATCAAAAAATTATTGATTTAGCATTAACTTAGTGAAACAAAATGAGGATTTCAATATAAAAAATACAATTTTTTTTGTTGATTTTGCGTTTAACTTAGATTATTTACATTTTTATATTATTATATTAACATTAAAATCAAACACTGATTTTGTTTAGTCTATTTTTATGTATTTTGTTTAGTCTATTTATATATATATATATATATATATATATATATATATATATATATATATATATATATATATATATATATATATATATATATATATATATATATATATATATATATATATATATATATATATATATATGTATATATATATATATATACAATATATATATACATATATATATATATATATATATATATATATATATATATATATATATATATATATATTTATGTTTAAAAAAAAAAAACTTAGTAAACCCTAAAAATCTCCGTTTGGTTTTAAGATTTAAAATATTAATACAACATTGTGTATTTTCATCTGATGATGAACACATCAGTAGTTCTTTAAACTATTTTTACCTTAATAAACTAAAATAAACTAAAATTAATTGATTAATATCTATGAATATATACTTCAAGTAGCAATTATATGGTAAAAACGTATTCTTATCTTAGTAAACACTTCATCTTTGTTAAAATATCATGAGGAGTAAATCCTGCATTTGAGAACAAAGATTTAAGACGTCCAAATATTGTGATAACGAAGTACTATAAGATAGATATAGATAATAAAGTACATAACTGTACGAATGACCTAAATATAAACAATATTGAGTACCTACGCGAGTTTATAATTTTCCCGCTCACAGCTGGATGCGATTTCCGGGCGCTTTTTCGACAAATGAACGTCGCCCTTTTTTGAAATAAGAATTTCATGTTTGACATGCGTAATGGACCGAAGATCACAAACTTTTATGGTACCTACTTTTTTTGAACGAAGATTTGCTTTAAATAAGGTAAGGTTTTTTTAGATGGGAGTAGCATTTATTATTTAACTTGCTTATATTGTACATGGTTTAAATATCATAATCCACTTATTTTTGTTTTTTTTTGGAACTAATAAAAAGGTTTTATTTTATTTTAATCTGTGTTGGGAATGGGAGAAAATTAGGTAAGGATAATCAGATTGCTTACATATGGCAAACATATTTATTGATATGTGCATGTTTTGAAGAATACATACACCTCACATTATTTACGTATGTATAGCTAAAAATATATTAATAAAACATATTAGTAACAAAACATACTATACCTACTTTGAATTTTAACCAACAAAAAAATATTTTTACTAAAATCAAAATATGATTTATAAACTCAATTTATTTGATTATTTACTGTCATCAAAAACAATAAAAGGTTTATTATCATAATTATCAATATATTAAAAAATACCAATATATAATAGTTTTTAAAAATTGAAAATTAGTTTATTTCCTTCTCAAGGATTCAATATTTACTTCCTTCGTTAATCAATATTAAACACAAACCTCTTATCAAATCTCACAAAAAAACATGCTTCATTTTTTTGAGACGACTATTATGTGATTTTTTATGAAAATTAAATAATGTACATACTTAGAACAGGCGAAAGATTTATTCGTATTGAAGGGAAACCAGAGATTTTATCCGCCTCCGTAGTGTAATGGTCAGCACGCTCGGCTACCGTTCTGGAGGTCCCGGGTTTGATTCCCAGGGGAGGGGGTCAAATAAATATAAGTGATTTTTTCACTGTAATATTTATTCAATATTACCCTGGACTGGTACCTGAAGCGTAGGGCTGATCACCTTTCCTTCATGTGTAAACGATCAAGATAACACTTCGTTTATATGAAACAGTGCCCTATGCACCATTGGGGTGTGGATAAGGGTTTTATTATTATTATTATTACTTGGAAAAAATATAATACTCATATGAAAAAAATATTTATAAGCATTTAGTTGTCATATTTGCATATTGAAAACGAATTAGGAACCATGTATGTTCACAAACGTTTAAAAAGTTGTCTACATTACAAAAAGAAACGATAAAATTATGTGTCTTTACGGAACAAAGAAAATCATTCTGAATTCGAATTGTCTCCGACGCTGGAAATGTGTTCATGATTTTCAATTTGGAACGTCACATTTCTCGTGTGTGAGTGCATTGCGTGCGTGTGCGTATATTGTACGAGTTTGTACGAGTGTGCGTGCAGATACACACACAAGGCAGACGCTCGGACGTGAGACGAGATGATTTTATTTTTAACCTACTTGCATTCTATCCCTTTACACACATATCCATGCATAAATATCCGTCAACAGCATATTATACATGCAAATTATGTTATGTCTAGATTTTATTATATATCCAGTATCCAGACGGACCAATGCTTCCATTAATTTACCGTATTTATTTTCTACAAATAATTTGCAAAAATTATTAATATATATATATATATATATATATATATATATATATATATATATATATATATATATATATATATATATATATATATATATATATATATATATATATATATATATATATATATATATATATATATATATATATATATATATATATATATATATATATATATATATAAGCTAGCGGTTCACAACGGCGTGCTAGTACCGACACTAATGTATGGAAGCGAAACATGGAACTGGCAAAGGAAGGATGAAAGCAAAGTGAATGCTGTTGAAATGCGCTCCCTCAGACGAATGTGTGGAAAATCATTGTATGACAGAATTAAAAACGATGATATAAGAAAGGAATGTAAGGCTGAACGAGGAATAATTGAAAAGATTAGAAAGAGTTCTTTGCGGTGGTATGGACATGTGGAGCGAATGGATAGCGAGAGAATGACTAAGAAAATATATGTGGCGAATGTGAGAGGGAAAACAGAACGTGGACGACCGAAAAAGACTTGGCACGATCAGATCAATCAGAACCTAAAATCTGGCGGTGTCAAAAGTCTGCGTAATCGGAGGGCATGTATGACTAGATGTATGGATGTGAAGGAGGCTAGGAGTGTATGTCAGGACAGAAGAGTGTGGCGTTCCATCCTCTCTGCCTACCCCTGCGGGGAAACGGCGTGATGGTAGTAGTAGTAGTAGTAGTAGTAGTATATATAAATATATATATATATATATATATATATATATATATATATATATATATATATATATATATATATATATATATATATATATATATATATTAAATGTGTTTTTGTGTGTGTGTATGTGTGTATGTATACAAGCTGTACCCAGCCAAGCATAACTGTGAGTCTGGTTAAAATGAAAATAATTCAAATAAAAAGCAAAAAGCATTTCTAACATGTTTAATTTCTAATAAAATTTGAACACATTATCATTTTTAAATAACACTTTAATAACCAGCTTTTTTTGACATCTCATCAAAGATGAAGAAGAATATGGAAGTCTGGGCATTTACGGGGCTGACGACCATCATAGGCTGGTTTAAGTGATCACACACGTGTAACATTTACCAATTCTACCCAATATTGACAACTATATTACTCAAATTCTTGGAAGTTCTACATATATGAACCAATTTCGAAACATCGTTCATGAATCACTAGAACTTCACTAGAGACATCTATCGGTGAGATAATAAGCTTTTTATTGAGCAGAAACTCTTATATTAGTATATGTGTAAAGTGATCCCTTAAACCAGGCTATGACGGTCGTCAGACCCATAAATGCCTAGACATCCATATTCTTCTTCATCTTTGATGAGATGCCAAAAAAGATTTTGTTTATATAACATTTATTTCTCAGCAAAATGAAAATTTGTGAAAAAGAGTCGCTGTAAAAGTTTTATAAACCGAGCTAGAGACCCCGGGTACGATTCCACGGAGGAATATATTAAATATCAGTGAAATTAAAAACGATAATAATAATATTGATTTAAAAAACTTTAATATCAGCCTGAGGTTGTCATTGTTAGTGCATGTAGCACAGTATTAATAATCTTATCTTCACGTAAACAACGATCAAGATAACACAACCAATATAACACGATCAAGATAATACAACCTTAATACATTTCAATTATTTATTTATTTATTGATTTGGCGTTTAATTTGTAGAACTCCTTTTTAATTTATGTATTCATTGTTACGTCAAACACAGATTTTTTTGAGTCTACTAAGTTGTATTTTATTTTTTATAAACATATTAAAATGAATATTGTGACATTCGTTTGAAAATGTTATAACTAGGGGAAACAATTGTCACCAATTGTCGGGTTGTGGTCCCGTGTTTAGTGTCGCGGACTCTTAAGTCAGAGTTTCTCGGTTCGAACCCACTCTACAAAATTTGATACCTTTTTCTAATAATGAGCTGCTTAGGCTCACAGAAAAAATTCGAAATTGAAATATTTTTGTTAATAATAAAACACAATATTCATATTTAAAAAAATATACTTAATATATTATTTTTTATGTGTTTTTTAACAAAAAAAATATAACATAAGAGACTAAAAAACGTAGACTTAAAAATGTGTATTTGTTTTGATAATTAATTCATAAAATAATACGCAAAAATACATCATTGGATGAGAATAAAGGTATAGCAAATAAGATTTTTTCAAAAGTGCAACATAATTTAACCTGACTATATTAGATATTTACTAAAAATGTTGAAATTTTTTTTTGGGAAACAAATAAAAAAAATATTATTTTATGGTATATACAAGGTTAAGCGATAAACCTTGGATTTTTTTGTAGTACTTTTTGTAATTTTAAAAAATTACTAAATAACATTTTTAAGGAATATTTTTCTTTCGAGATGAGGTTGGTTTTACTATCTACTCTCTTGTCCGCCTTATTTCGCCGAAGGAAAATATCCCGCAGAGCTGTTGTTTTAAGGGAAGAGAGAACCATCCCCCGGCTATAGAACACCCTCACGCCTCTCTCCTACCCTCGTCGTCAAACGGTGCTTATTCACCCCCAAGAGGGATGTTTCAATCATACTGTCGGTTTTAATCGCAATTCATAAATTACTTATATGAAAAAGAAGTAACACGTTGACTGCATTTAATTTATCGTGAAAATTCACGGGATGCTGACAAAACATCAATTTTCAAAACGCTAAAACTATATTAAACAAATTAACCAAAGGCAAAATAAGGGAATGGATAATTAATCAAGAGTTAATACTGTAAAAATTGTGAAAAGTTTTTTTTCTTTCTTTTATTTTGTGTGTTGATATTGTAAAGAAAAACTGTGTAGAACTCCACCGATACATAAGGTGGCTTAGTGCTTTGTCATAAAAAAATGTAAGCTTGCATTATGAACTTATAAATGTTTAATTTATTTGTTAAATACTTGTGCATTTACATTTTTACTCAACAAATAAATATTTTTTTTAAATATATTTTCGTAAAAGCGATGAGGTCTTAGAGCGGATTTTATAATAAGAAGTTGCATTTATTTTATACCTTGCTTATTGTGTACAAGGTTTATAGATCAATTAGCGGATTTTTGTTTTTTTAGCTAAGGACATGTTTTATATTAATCTGTGTTGGGAATAGGAAGGATAAATTAGTCTGGGCCCATCAGGAACTTCTCAGTATTTGCTCATTGCTAGGATAAAACCACGTAAAACTCCTCAGGAGAAGCCGTACTTCGGTTTCACTAGAAGAAGGTTCGGCATTTTGTGTCCAAGTTTGGTTTATGGTACCAATGTCCTCCAATATTTTAATCATATAACGGTCACCTTTTTCAAGAACGTCATAAATAAAAAATCGTCAATTTTCAGTTGTGCATGTTTTCGGAATGCCCAGAAAATGTACTATATTCCAGCAAAAACGGCATATTTTTGACTGAATATATACCCTCTACAGGGCAGAAAACGTTGTTTTTGAATTTGAAGAAAAGGTGTTGTTTAATTTTTTTAAAAATATATACCACATATTTTTCAAATGGAGAAAAAACCTTCAGGTTTTACCTAAAAGATCTGTTGCACAGTAAAAAGTTCAGTAAGTGGCTTGATATTTATTTTTAATGCATTTTATTTTATTTTAAAACTTTAAACTCGTTCTCCTGAAAAACCTACTTTTTTAATTTACGACGTTCTTGAAAGGAGTGAGCGATATGATACCACCTTTCGTGAGAGTTCCTTATGAACTGAAACGGATCTGATGTCGGATAGGTCCTTACCCAAGCTTCTGCAACACGCCTCTAACTGTTGTCTTTGAAAGCTAATGGAGTGGGTTGATATGAAGTAATATTTCCTCCATACATTTTAACTGAGTCAGTTGAAATTGTCCCGAATTTGGACAGACGAGTAACTTTAGCCTAATACATATTTAAAAAAATAATATATTTCGTAGTTTGCATGAACAACCCCTATACATTCCTCGCTCGGCACCCAGTACCAAACTATCTGCCGGGGAATAACTGAATAACAAATCGCGTAATGAAAAAATAACATTATATCCCCGTCCTAACCCCTCACCCCGCCGCCCGCCCCCCTCCCCGTAGGCCAAGCCACGTCAGCGAAACGACCCATCGAAGCTTTATTACGTACATGCTTTTAATATAGCTTATTTGTTTAACGATGTTCAGAAGCGCTATTATTATATGAGAATCTCATACTCTTGCCTCCAGTATTTAGCGTAGATCCATGTATAAAATTGATTAAAACGAGATATTTTATTTGAATTCGATTAAATTAATACTCATTTTTCCCTTTCAATTAAAGCTCACGCGATGGTAAATAAAATATAATTACAACATTTTGAGTGTGTCCAAATACTTGTTCACAAAATCTGGATTATCTCCAATTACAGGAGATGTGTGATTAGAAAATAAAATTTATGTTTTGTACCTACATTTTTTATATAATAAAATAACAACTATGTAATTTTTATGTGGAAAATTTGATGTGGGAAAAATTCATGTGGAAATAATTACAAAGTTGTTATTTTATTAAATAAAACATAAGTTTCTCATCAATTTTTAATTCCATATAAACCGTAATTTGGCGATGATATAATGACTAAAAGTTTCATTACGCATACAATATTTGCCAAGAACAAGAAGACGTGTTCTTGACAAATGTGAGGAGAATGGAACCTTCCAGACTCCCCCACATTGCAAAGCACGGTCAACCCCAAGGTAGATCCCGGGCAAATCACCAAAGAGATGCATTGCCAGCTGGGAATCAAAATCGCAGGAGGATAATTCCTCTTTAAAAAACAGGCGACAAGTCCTACACCAAGTAGAAAAAGAAGAAGAAGGAATATCAATACGTTTTTCTTCTGATGCCTTTTCAATTCCTGAAGGCTTGACTAATCAATTGAATAATCTCTAACGGCAATGATATCCTCAGTTCCTGAAGTTCCAGTGGAACTACATACCGATTCGGTCTCCTTTCGAGAACAGATCACTATTTAGTGCTTTTATACTTCTCTGCCTAGTGCTTATTTGTCATCATATCCATCCAAGATATACATACTCAATATTTTGCAATAAACATACGTTTCCGAAGCCACGTTCCCATTAATTAAAATTTCTATTAGTTTTCCTTTTTAAAATATTTACTTATCAAATAATTATAAAATAAGACCAATACAACGCTCTCCTTACCATCCATTGTTTACTTTGTGTAATACCACTTTTTTAATGTAAAAAAGTGGTATTACATAAAGTTAACAATGGATGGTAAGGAGAGCGTTTTATTACCATTACCATACCATAAAGCTATTCAAATAATAACAAAATAACACCAATATAATTAATAAAAGATATGAAAATTATGTTTTATCAATTAAATTGATTTATTTTAGGTGATACTTAATAGTTTAACAGTGTAAAATGAAAGCCTATAAAGCTGCATTTTTAATGTATTTTATGACTCGTGTATCATGAACTAAGTGGGAACTTTAAATTACGGGGGCGGATGTCATTACTTGAATAATTCTCACTTTAATGAAGATAATGTTCATGTATTTCATAATGCCCTAAAGCGTTTCCATGTTTTTCCCATCTTTCTAACAGGTTATTGCTGTTTTCCATTTACATATCCGCCAAATCAACGTTCGTTTAAATATGTCACCTTATTCAATGTGTATACTATGTGTGCATAATAGGGAATTGTTACTTTTTCGGTTACCCGATTTGGATAATATTTTTCTTGGTTTGTACTTCCTTCCAGTTTGTGTTTTTGATGGCCAATTTCAAATATATTAATAAAATCTAGATTTACGTAATACTTAACTAAATTTGTACATAAATTTGCGTGATTAGCTTGAAATGATCAAATATAAACCAGAATCAAGTAACGGCTTATTTTTTTTAAATGATTGATTCGGCAGATACTTTGTGGTAATATCTATCCATTTCTTAATAATTTTTACTTGGTAAATACCACTATTTCTTGAAATCACGCGTTTCGATTTAAGTTTAATAAAAAAAACCTGTACTGAATTCGGGTTTTTAATTCCATCATCCATTAATGATATACAATAACCATAGTGAAAATTAATGTAAATCTCAAAATAATAAATAATAAAAATATATTTTAAAAGCAACATATAGTATTTAATAATAAAATAAATAAATGTAACGAATAAAGTCTTCGCGATTTTTCGTATCTACTCACAAATTTCGTTACGTTAATGCTTTCTGCAGCACAATTTTACAAAGGAGTAATGTAAATATATTATTTTATTATACAAGCAGCTTTGGATTGAATTGTAATAAAAATTTCATGAAAATAGAAAACACATATTTCTTCTATTTTTAATTTTACAATGCAATGAAAATATTACAAGTCTATGAAATAACAATGCTATCGAATAAAATGAAAATACTAAATGACCACAGGTTTCAAGAAGCATGCTGCCCGCCATGATCAGTATTGCATGTGTTGCCGTAACCGCTAACTAATGGTGCTGCCACTGTCGTGAAAAAAGTGATAAAAAACGTAATTTTATCAGTTCCAAGTTAAAATACCTGTCACGAGATTTTGAACAAACTAACATTATATTTTTGTGTTTATATAGATAGTTTATTTTTGCACCCAAATAAGATCCATCTAGACGACATTTCCTCTACTTTTTTTTAACCCAAATTTGCACTCAGGATACTTTTACATTAATGTAGCGGCTTTGTAATATGAAAACATTCTTTTTAGACCAAAGGAAAAAATCTTATTATAAAAGGGATGGTTATTTTATGATTCAAATAATATTTTTTCTTCTTTTTGATAGAGCCATGTTGGCCGATAGATTTATCTCTTGTGTCTTGTTTACATTAGCGCCATCTCTACCGACTCTGTTGAAATAACAATGGAAAGGGAAGGAAATTTTCCAAAAATAATAAAAATCGCGAATGGTCGTAATAATACCCACCCGCCTTATTATATTCCCAAATATATTCAGTGTTTTTTTGGGGTATATTTTTCTTTAGACGACGAAAAATGGTTTTTATTTTTCAATTAAAAATAATTTTAGAAATTATATTTCAACCATTCTTATTTTTTAAACTTAATTTGTCTCTAATTTCGACGATGTACAATCACTAGTACAGCGTTATTCTGATAGTAAAGTAACCCATTAAAGAAATAGAATAATTTTACACAGAGGTAATGATTTACGTAAAGTAAGGGAAAAATGTAAAGTGACGAATTTTTTTTTTTAGAGTGATCATATTCAAAATCAATCGTATCCAATGCTTGCTTCAAAAGCTTACTTGTCACTGCATTAGTTTACTAGTAAAAATGATGATTTAACATTCAAAGTAACTTTATAAAAATTATTTAAAAAAAAAACGTAATGTAAAGTAAAGTAATGTCATTAATACGCAGTCTAGTTCTCTTGGTGATTGAGGACTTCATGATTGGGAAATATAATCCCAAAGTTAACCCTTTCTTTTCCAAATATCGTTTACAAGAATATTAAAATAAACCTACTCTCTTATTATTTTTTTGACAACTCAACAAAAATGAAAAAAAATGGAAGTCTGGGCATTTACGGGGCTTACGACCGTCGTTGGCTAGTCATCACTTTACACACGTGTAACATTCACAAATTCTACCCATTATTGACAACAACACTACTCAAATTCTTGGAACTTTTAAACATATCGTAGTCATACAGGAGAAAGTGACCAAGTGCATTTATTACAAAAACGTGATTATTTACTATTTGATATCTTACTTGCTTAATATTGCCCTGAAAAAATCCCAAAGCCATTTTAAACTTGGAAGTGTAATATATTGACTTGTCTAAAATGACTAACTGCATTGATGTTTTTTTCTTGCCAAGCAAAAGTGACTTATTGTAAATGGCCCTCCTGAACATTTTACGTTATGTTAGTTGGTCAATTTCTCCTGTACGGCTACGATATGGTTCAATTCAATCAAAATAAAGTGCTTGAATCACTAGAATTTCACTAGAGACATCTATTGGTAAGATAAAAGAAGCTTTTTATTGAGCAGAAACTCATTCATTTGTATGTGAGGTGTGAATCCTGGATTATAATCACAAGTAAAATTACTCCTAAGAGATAATCCAGATTTGTGAAAAAGTATTTACAATTGACTAAAAATGAGGTCTTTATTTGTCGAAAGGATAATATTAGCATGTGTGTCAGTTTAAAGTGTCAGAAAAAAATAAAGAAGTATTATATTTTGAAATACTTTCTAAGTCCTTTATTTTTTTGATGAGAAAGGGTTAAAAGTGCAATCATCCACGCAGGGAGCAATAGTGGTTAATTAGGGTTCATGTTAATGTCCTCTTTTCTGCACACCAGAAAGGCGTGAAGGTAATCTTAATGTGTTTTATAATGTGCGTGTTGGATCAGGGATCATTAGCATAAAGCATATGTACATATATACCTACCAACATACATCCTGCAGTAATCGGTGCTAGGAATTAAGGTAAACGGACTTTACCTCAAAGAGCCTGCCATTCGGTATATTGCAGTATATCTTCCACTGATCAGAAACGTTTATTATATATATATATATATATATATATATATATATATATATATATATATATATATATATATATATATATATATATATATTGGGTTGATGCAAAAGTTTTGACCGTTTTTTACATATATTGCTTTTTTTTTACACATATATATATGATACTAGAAGTATAAAACAAAACAACTGGACAGAAAATTGACAAATGAAAATCCAAAAAAAAGAAATAAAAAATTACCTTAATATAACAAAAAGAAAACATTGGTTTAAAAAAATGTTTTCAGCAGTCAACTGGAATGTAAAATTATTTGGAGAGAATCATACATATATTCCATAGAGGTTTCTGCTTATAAACGTACTAATTTCAACTATACAGGTCGCCGAAGAAGAAGCACTTATATAATTTCCGAAATATGAGTAGCGTGGTTGTTCTTCATGGGTGGAATGGTGAATGTAACACTGTGTATAAAGTAATCACTACGACCAATTGAAGGCCTAACTTTTCGCGACAGAGTAAGAAACTTTGAAATAAGAAAAATCTGCGTTGTCGAAGATGTTGTGCGATGGAGAAGAGAAAGAAGACGTTTCTAGAGAAATCATGTGGGAAGAGTTCGGATCGAGTAATGAGGATAGTAACGAACAGCAACATAAGAGGGAGCAAAGCCCCAGGAAGACCACCTAAACGATGGAGGGATAGCTGGTCTTCCACCTCCCAGGAGCGGACCGGAGAATGACAGTCATATAAATAAAGAGGAAGAAGAAGAAGAAGAGGTACTTGAAGTTCAGGAGTGATCACCTTGCCTTCAAGTAAGTAACGATCAAGATAACACTGCGTCAATCCGATGCAGTCCATTGGGTGCGGATAAGGGTTAGAAGAAATATTATTGACAGGTTCCTTCGTAAAAGGTGTCTGCCTCCGTAGTGTGATGGTCAGCACGCTCGGCTACCGTTCTGGAGGTCCCGGGTTCGATTCCCAGGGGGGTCAAATAAATACAAGTGATTTTTTCACTGTAATATTAATTCAATATTACCCTGGACTGGTACCTGAAGCGGAGGGCTGATCACCTTTCCTTCATGTATAAACGATCAAGATAACACTTCGTTTATATGAAGCAGTGCCCTATGCACCATTGGGGTGCGGATAATGGTTTTATTATTATTATTATTATCCTTCGTAATTTTTTTTATATGTTTTGCAAATTTTAGTTTTATGTGTTAATAAATCTCTATAAGAACTTCAAATAGTATTTTTCTGAATTTCGTTAGTTGAACGGGTCCCAGGTGGATCGTCGGACGCAGAAGTGGCTCAACTCGCCGAGGAAAGGACCCGCGATGAGTGCTCTTAATTGTGGGTGCATGACTCAGCCTATTTCTGCCTCACAGCTACGTGATCGCTTTCCGAAGTGTAAATAACTCTTTTTAAAAGGCTCAACCAAAAAAAAGTACGATTCAACTGAGAGACTCTAAAGTTCGTGCTTCCTCAAACCTCAACATTGACCTTAATAGAGTAAAAATAATCGCTCAATGTAACGTAATGCGGTGCTTCGAAAGCCGCTGTACATCAAATATGTATCAAATCAATTACTCGAGTTCATGAAACAATAACTTGAAGTAACACTGTAAAAAAATTCAGCCAGATACACCTACTCTATCAAATTGAAATTCTTATTTTTATCATGTAATGAAATCAGACAATTTGACCTTAAAGAGTTTTTGTTTTATAATTCTTCATTCGACAGACACACATCGGGGAGTCGATTCTATGGGCAAGTAGACATTTGAACTACTCGATGAAGATATCTTTAATTTCAATTCTGGACTATTCTTAGTAAAGCTTTTGGCATTTTTAAAACGGTTGTTAATCTGTATTGTCAGGATGTAAAATCAATAGAAATTAATTAAGTAATGTGGTTGTAAATCATGTGTAGAATGATGAATGTTACACGATGGATATAAAGTGATCACTTCAGCCGATGACAGTTCGTAAGCCTTGCGACTGTCTAAGCTTTCATATTCTTTTTTCTACGGATATCTACATATACTCGCATTTTGAGAAAAAATATTAAAAAAAAACGCAATTTTTCAAATACTAAAGGGTGGCAACTATTTAAATTTAACAAAAAAATTATCATCGAGATTTTCAAACGATTTTTCTACTCCAAAATGCAACACCAAGCAATTTCAGCAAAACTTCAAATATTTGGCAATCAAACATTTCAATAAACTCCCTAAAGAATTTAAAAAAATAGATGATATAAAAATACTTCAGAAAAAAATTAAAGTTTTATACATTTAAATCTTGAATGAATATACAAAGAAAAGCTATTATATCTTTTATTATATAACATTAAACCACGAGTGTAAGTCCCTCTCCAAGCACAAGAGCACAGTCTCTTTTATGGAGAGGCACAGCGAATCGAAATATAAATGTTCTCCATATGTATAAATGATTCAAATGTATTATGTTATAAATAAAAATATAAATATATTAAATGAATAAAAAAATAAAATAAAAAACTGTTGACTGCATTATTTTATACATTTTTATTAAATGACATATTTTTGTGTAGATTTTGACATAAAAAGACAGTTAAGTGTGCAATCAAAACTCTAGAAAGCTTGATTTGGTGCATGCTATAGTATTAGTGACACGAAAGGCAAGAACAGAAATATTCCGAATAATATTAGGTACTGTTAAATTGTTGACAATAATGACCGTTCTAGAAACTAAATTGTAGATCAGAAAGAACGCAACGAACTACTGTCGTGATGGGAACACATTATTTCATTATAATGAACTTGAGACATTAGGACAGACATGTTATATTATATTATTGTATATGAATTACACATATACTGAGAGACACAGACATGTAAGATCCATGCGCTAATGTTTCCTCGTTAAAACAATCAATTTGTTATTTATAAACAACGTAACTGTTTTTTAATTTCAAGTCTGATACTAGCAATCATTTATAATTTGTCAAATCATTAATCATTTTTTTATTTAACTTGAAAAAATTATAGACATGCATTCCATCTTGCTAGGAAAGATTTTTTTATCATCTCATATTAGATAACGTGTAATTCTCTCTATAATTTATCGAAATATCAAATAAATAGAGACTGTTAAAAAAAGTTGCATCTAAAATGAATTTTATAGAATACATTATCTAGTGGCGTGCGCAGTGAATTAAATAAGGTAGGCAGTAGAGGTGTGTAGTAAGGTAAGCTAGGTATTACTTACTAGGGTAGGCAGTAGAGGTAGGTAGTAAGGTAAGCTAGGTACTACTTAGTAAGGTGGAGTACGTACTAGGTGCGTTTTTATATGTCACGCGGGTAAGTTAAGATAGGCACTGCTTTTCTGTCTTTATGGAATGCACGCTACTGACATAATTTCATAGTCGCTTTTGAAATGTACGCCGTAAATTTAATACAATAAGTCACATTTTCACGCATTAGACTGGTTCTACTACTAATTCATATCCGCTCTCTATGTGGAGTGTATGGAGTCCATAAATTGCCTCCAGGCTGTTTTGTCAGGTGCAAGCTCTTTTGCATCCTCCCAAGTCAGGTCTGCATCCCGAAGTTCAGATGAGAACTGCTGACGAATTGGGCGTCCTGGGCAGCGGGAATCTGATGCTTTATAAAGAGCCAAGCTTGATTGATCAAAGGTTTCAGGAGTCATATGAAGTGAATGGCATAGACAATTAGCTCATATCAGAACACAAATATAATACACACACATACAAATATATTTGTATTAAAAAAAAAAAAAAAAAAAAATATTTTATATATATATATATATATATATATATATATATATATATATATATATATATATATATATATATATATATATATACAATATACACGTTAAAAAATTGTTCAACGACTTTCACTATGAAATTAAAATCATAGTACCTACTCGTCATAGTAATACAATATAGAGAAAAAATACAAATTAATTAAAAAGCTCTTTTCTCCTAGTACCATTTATCAGAATCAAACTTTAACTGGAAAAAGTATCACTGTACTTGACGGTGTTGAAAACGTACAGTAAAAAGACTTACAAGAATAAAATCTCGATTTTACGGTTAAGCTTTTTATTTTAAGTAATAGAAATATTGTTATACAACTAGTTTTCATGTTGAAACAATTTAAAATTAATTATTTGTTGGTTGAAATAGAGATCATATCAAACAGTTCGTGTTTGTTCTAATAGCTTAAAGTTATTAAAATATATTTAACAAGTATGTAATAAACATATGTAAAGCAATATTGTACGTGAACACTCGTAGACAAAAGTCTGTAAACGACTCAAAGAAAGGGTTTCATTAATTTAAGGGATGAAGAGTTATAAAATTTAGCTTAGTGGATATAGTATCCTACAGCATCCTATCATCAAAAGGACGCACGCACAAACCTGGACTTCTTACGATAAGTTTACTTGCTATTCTCTGAAAGATTGTAACTTGTACAATATTTTTAATGGAACAATGGAAATGAAATTGAGGTTGTTATGTTATTTTTAAAAAAAAATGTAGGTTGAAGATTATTTATATAAATATAATATAATTGGATTTTTGATGCGGTTAATTTCTGCATTAACATAAAACAAGCATTGTTTTATTTGACAGTTTGTTAATGAATATTATAATAATAGTATTTTTTTTATGTAAAGTAGGTATTCATCTTTTTTTTTTCAAACAGTTTGAAGTTCGCCATGAATCTTCCCCGAATTCAACTAGAGAAAGACCAAAGAATTCACGGATGCTGCAGAAAGAAAACATGATTCGAAGTAATAGCCTAGGTGACGTTGCCTGTGATAAAAGGACCTAAAACCTAAGGAAGTGGATAACTGATCCCAAAAGTCAACAAAACCGATAAGTTGGGTCCGGAGCTAGGAAGAAGAAGAATAAACAATTTGATATTATTCAAATTAAAAAAAGTTAGTTTCAGCTTTACAGAATTTACAAAATTTTAAAAATCAACGAATAAGATCATGTAACGAAAATTGACAAATTTCCTTTTGACAATTTTATGTTACAACATATTTAGACACAAGATACATAAAACAAAAAAAGAATAATTATGATGAATTATGAGTTTTCAGCTTTAATTTAAGTATTTAGTTAATTGAAATAAAATATGTATTTCATTTAGATTACATTGGTAGTATGTAAATTAATTATTTGTAGGTAATATACAAAACGCTTATCTTGTGAGTGGTATGCAAATCATTAAGTGATCGATAAAAAAGTCTTTTGTTGATTTTTGAGCATATGTGGGCAAATATTTTGTCCGTGATTGCACATTTGTATAAGAACAAGAAAGTAGTTCACGAAAGAGTGTATTGTGGGTTGCCTAAAACCCAACTACCTTCTACAATTGCCTGATTGCTATTAGCATCATTATTTGCGTACTCTGTTTTGATTAGTTCTTTTGATTGCAGAAATTTTGATAGTGTAACTCATCATTCTAAAAGAGACGTTTCCAATCTAATTAATTAATACGACTGTAATTATTCCTACTATCTCATATATGCATCTGTTAGGGTACTAATATGAATCCATGTATTATATTATATTCTCTGCGGCAATCTCATCTCCATTTAAAATGAAATAATAATAGTAATTTGGATTCTCCGAAACGGTTTCATTATTATGACGTATGCGTCCCAATGAACTTAATATTTTCTGGTTGCCGGCGGTCGGGAGTGAACTCACGACTTCTTGATTATGAATTACATGATCTTTGAAATGTCTAGTCGTGAAATTTAACACTAGTTTTACGTAATATTTGTTAATTTATTTACTAAACATTTATGTAAACAAGTGCACAGTGTGTAAGGAGTGAAATGTTTTTAAAGCAATGCAGATTATATATATGACTGATAATAAATCTTTATGATTGAGATGGTACTTATTCCTTACTTTTTATTCGTTTATATTTCTTTTCAGTATTGTCTATTTATTGATTTCTTACATAGAATTATGGGAAAACAGTTTTGTTAGCGCTGAAATTTTTACATGGATTGGACTACATCATGTACTAAAATGAGAAGAAATAGAGAGATCTGCAGAAGCTATAAACGAAATACACCAATCAGATGAACGAAAAATATTTTGAATATTGAGTATTGAGATTTTTTTTTTCGCTTAATGAGTACGATGCTGGAACGAATTATGCTCGTTATAAGAGGTTCCACTGTATTTGTTTTTTTTTTCCCTACCTATCCCTCCTGTCCCGGGTTAGAGTTTCATAATTATGGTAAGCCTACAACATTTTGAGTGTTGTAACAAATACTAGTTCACAAATCTGGATTATCTCCAATTATAGGAGGATTTTTCATATTATTTTTTTACATCTCATCAAAGAATAAAAAGTAATTAAAGAGTTTCTACTCAATAAAAAGCTTATTTTCATCTCACCAATAGATGTCTCTAGTGAAGTTCTAGTGATTCAAGAACAATGTTTCATAATTGGTTCATATACATAGAATTTAAACCAGCCGATGACGGTCGTCAGCCCCGTAAATGCCCAGACTTCCATGTTCTCCTTCATCTTTGATGAGATGTCAAAAAAATTATATGGTAAGCCTAATTATAGTTGTCTCAACTTGAGACGATGCATCTATGGTTTTTTTATAATTAAGAGACACCTAAATATTGATATTTGATCCGTCGGGTGAATATAATAATCCGGTCTCTTACAGTTGAATAAATATGTAATAAACAATAAATAAAAAAATGTATTGTTTTAATGACCTTGCTTGCCTCTTTTACAAGGCATCAGGTTCGCGCCGCCCAGGACGACCACTGCTGACAATTCGTCGGCAGTTCTCGTCAGAACTTCGGGACGCAGATCTGACTTGGGAGGACGCAAGGGAGCTGGCAGCCGACAGAAAAGCCTGGAGACAGTTTGTGGACTCCATATGCTCCACCTACTTAGCGGATATGGTTATTATTATTTAATGACCTAATTTATTAGGCACAGTATTGCATTTTAGTATTTATCTTTCGGGGTACTCGTAAATTCAATCAAATTACATGAATTATGTTCACAATAATTCATCGCAAATTAAAAAGTTTGTAAGACATTTTATTAGTATTCGTACATGATTTAATTTATATCGTCCAGCCTTGGGCAAATGTATCCAGTTAGGAGTTTGGGAGTTCTTTGCAGTCTCCGTATCCGAGAACAGTTGGTCGGGGCATGTTAGTTGAAATTGTGTACTGGATTCACATTATGTAGTTCATTTGTTAGAATTATTCACGGATGTCGGGGTGCCGGGTTCGCCGACCGCCCAGATGCCTTCATCATGCTCCCGACACGATTTCACATTGTCTAATGATAATTATTTTAAATACTTATCCATAAAAAAATCTGCAAGCACGATAAGATGTCATAATTAAAAATGTCGTCGGCGTTTATCTACAATTAGAAAATGTATTAGTTTCAATTGGATATTGGGTAATATACCTTCCAGTGGATGGGTTTGATATATTTGTTTTCCATAAATGCTTAGATAGTCAACTAGAGTGTCCTTTACAGACAAAATAAAGAGTGTAACATACATAAGTAGTAAGGCAGAAGAAAGGCAACTGAGATATTATTGGCACGTAGGACTTAGAGAACCTGAACATATTGTGAATCAAGGAATCGCCATGGATATTCTTCGAAACACATCTATAGGAAGAGCAAAAAATTCATGCATATTACAGAAAGACAGTTGGGTAGACGTTTGACTGCGAAACCCGCCAAAACCCCGTTCGATTCCCGCCAAGTGCAAAATAAATTCAAGAAATATTTATTTTCAATTGGTGTGAGTGTTTGTGATGTATTTTTCACATTTACCTTCCCTATCCGAACTATCCTTCCTGTAGACAAGCCTCTAAATTTAGAGGCTTTACGAATCGATCCTTTTTATTACATTACGTGATTCGAAGGCATGGCCAAGGTGACGTTGCGCGTTGTCCATGAAAGAAGGACCTACATACAACCAGAGGAAGAAGAGAGCTGACCCCAACAGTCTACAATGGTGATACGTTGGGATAGAACCAGGAAAATAGGTTGGATATGTATATGTATTATTAAACAAATAGGAGACGTTTATATTCTATAATAATATATAACCAAATCATTTATTTAGTCATTCAAAACAAAATGGTACCTTATTAGTATATTAATAGTACTACCACAAGAACGATACAATAATTATATTTTTTATGTAATACGCTTCTACGATAATTTCCGAACATTTTTTACTTCCTAAATAAATTATGCAAAAAGTTTAGTTCCTCTTTTAGCGGACATTAGCATTCTTCGAATACCTTTGTGGAAATACGTTCAGCAAAGTATAATTAAAAAGATTGGCATTCGAATCGGATTTTTTCCAGCGAGACGGTCCAGCAGCGCTGGTCCATACAATAGTATCGAATTTCTCGGAAAATCGGAGGCTTTGATGGAAATAAAAAGGTGGCACGCGAACTAGCACTTCCGGTCAGATAATGTGCGCGCGTCCGAAAACCGTGACTCCATCTTGCTTTTTTTGTTGATCTTTTCATCTAGTTTTTTGTCTCGTCGATAAAATAACCGCTTAGCCTTACATACTACTGCACGACTTGGAGATAGAATGGCAGGTGTAACGGTAACTGCTGGGCGCGGCGCAGTCGCAGGTTACGAGATAGTAGATATGGGTGCCTAATATCGCCCGATATAATGGATATTTTCTGCTCTGGATTGCTGCTTTCCTGGTGTAGGATCAGCACGTTTGGCTACCAAGAATGACGACACAAGCGAGATTCCCGATATGATCAGCAGGAAAATATGGAATCTTCGAATCCTGTTGTGTGATTCTTTATGATAGCGATACATAATTACCTTTTTAACAGGTTATTTCCATACAACATTTTGAGTGTGTCCAAATACTTGTTCACAAAATCTGGATCATCTCCAATTACAGGAGTTATTTTCATATAATTTTTTGACATCTCACCAATAGATGTTTCTAATGAAGTTCTAGTGATTCAAGAATAATGTTACAAAAATTAGTTCATATATTTAGAACTTCCAAGAATTTGGGCAGTGTGGTTGTTATAATGGGTAGAATTGGTGAATGTTACACGTGTGTAAAGTGATTACTTAAACCAGCCTATGACGGTCGTCAGCCCCGTATATACCCAGACTTCTATATTCTTCTTCATGTTTGATGAGATGTAAAAAAATAAGATTATTTCTATATTTTGCACATATTACATAGCTGAAATAAAGTTAAATTTTACAATGCCGAAAAAATCACTGATAATACATTCTTCTTCTTCTCGCACCTTATTTGCACCTGATAATGCATAGGGTGCTACATCAAACTGATGTTATGTTAAATTAATCGTTTTTTTAATGGAGGCAAGGTTATCAGATCAGCCTTACGCTTCAGGTCCAGTCCAGGGAAATGTTAAATAAATACACTAAGGTTTATTTTGACCCGCCTGAGAATTGACTTAGGATCATAGCACGGTAGCTAAACGTGGTAACCACCACACGATGGTGTTAAATAAAAGGTTATCTTTACTTCGTACTTAACGCAATATTATTCCATTGTAAATATTTGTGACATCTCAACATAGATGAAGAATGATATGGAAATCTGGGCATTTACAGGGCTTACGACCATTATAGGTTTGGTTAAGTAATCACTTTACACACGTGTAACATGTACAAATGTAAAAAATAACTCATAAACGGAGATAATCTAGATATGTGAACATACTCAAAATGATGTTAATTCCATTGTAATACAACCTCGGGTAGGGAATCTTTTAACAGGTTTATATTGATGTTTTAGATATTCCCAAGCTCAATGATTTTTACACACATCTTGTTAAATGTATTTTTACTTATAAATTATTACTTATGTGTATTATATTTATTTATTGTATTTTTAACATGAAAAAAATACGTTGATAGGAATGAAATCCTTAGTACAAAATCAACACCGTAGACGTAGTAAGAGGTTGCTGCCAACGGAATATTATATGCAAAGGTGATTATCGTAAACTTTTAGTAGCTCTGTCTCCTATCCACCCATTCGATAAACGTACATAGGTTAATATCATTCAAACATTAATTGTAATACTAACCAGTGTACGTTTTTTCTTCATAATGGTATTTATTTATTTGTTTTAGCAATTTATATATTTTTAATTTGTCTTCTTATATTTCTGTTTTTTTATTATTATTTAATATGAAAGAGTGTTGTACATGAAAGGTATTTAAATTAAGAGCTTTTTCACTGGCATATTATAACAATAATGAATAAAAGTACAGTTCAGTTTGTTTATAAAATCCTGATCGTGAAATTGGTTGTCAAAGTCGTTAAAATTTATCGATCACGACCAATTTTCTATTCAGTTGAAAATATTAAAATCTATTTTTCTACATTCCCAAGGTAGTGTCCAAAAAATTGTTGTAAAAACAATATCCAACGCGTTGTATATTAATAGTGTCGTAGCATTGTTATGTAGATTTTGATTGATTTGATTGCTAAACAGGCGTAGCGGGTTCGATTCCGGCCAGTTGGAAAATGAAATTTAAAATAAATATTTATTTTCAATTGGTCTAGGCGTTTGTGTTGTATTTTTCATATCTACATTTAGACATCTTGATAAATTTTTGATTTTTAATTGTGACTAAAACTAAAAAAGCTAATTGTTTTCAAACAGAAATAATTTTCTGGTACAATTATTTTAATCATATTACAAAAATTTGCGTCAAGTTACTTTAAAAACATCCCCGCATAAAAGATTGACTCATTGAACATTTACGACGATAAAACGTTTCACTTTTGAATAACATTGACGCCGTTGATTTAAAGAGAAAAAAAAACTAATTAACCTGATTTTACATCTCCTTATTATCTATCTGGAGGCTGTTTCGAGTACGAATTTATTTAAATTTATTTATTCGGTCATTACATTGGATACTGTGGTCTTTAATAATGCTCGATACGATCCTATAACGACAAGATTTATAGATATAATTAATATATTATGTGAAGGTACATACGAATAGCATTTACATACAAGATTTGACTTAAATAATGTTTATATGTAAATTACTAGATAACTTGTTTTTGATACACTTTTATATTTTGGCAAAGTTAGTCTCATTTCGGAATCTAACGGAATATACAACTTCTAAGTCACATACCGAAGTTCAGCAGATATCAAACCAATTAGATACTGGTCTTGTTTTCTGGCATTACAAATATTTCGATTATGATGTAATCACAGATAAAACACTGGCGATGCCAAATCTATATATTTATACATTTTCATAACACCGTAATATACAAGAGCACTGTACACCAGATTGATGCTATGAATATACTCACCACATAATAATAGGTAGTTTTTCAATAAAGAAACTAGAAAAAACACGTTGCTGTGGTTTCAAATGATTGTTTTAAAATTCTCGTCTTTGAGATATTTTAAATAAAATAAAAATGTAAGCATGAAAAGTTATTAGCACGAAAATTACATTTTTTGTGTCTAGGTGCAACGTATATGGCTCAATAATAATTGGTTTATTTAAATGAGAATGATGAAAAATGATATTTAAAAAGAAAAGCTGAGTTCACTTAGTAAATATTACAAATTGGTTTAATTTATTGTGACACATATTGTCAAAATTAAGTTGGAGAATTACCAATAATGATGAATTCTGAAATCTTCAATGTCGCTTTTTTCAGATTGATACATTTAGACCTTTAGAAAGAGTACAATAAATTAATCGTAAGAATCAATAAATGTTTTATTTTTTAATCGATTCTCAATTCATGGGTCAGTTTAATTGCAAGGAAATATAAAAGGGGGTTAATAGAAACGGTTTAAGGGCATAACTAGTATGTTGAGGAAAATAAAATAAATACTGTATCTTTTCTACTAAGAGGATGAAAGTTTAATTGGGTCTAATAAGGTAAAGTCTGGCAGATTAAAGATTTTCCCGTTGAATTTTCAGTACAACTAACAATCGTCTTTTTACATTTTACTTATCAGACGCTGTTGAGCTATATTTGAAACGAATTCTTTTATAACCCGTATATAAGTTGAAATCAGAAGAAATTATGTAAGTTGGAGTAACATTTATAAGCCAACATAATGTGTTGTAATTCAAAGGCAATAAATACGTTTTAAGAGAAAGGTGTCATGATCATGTATGTTTTTAACAAACGATCGATAGGGAAATCGTTAAAAAACGGAAATATAGTATAAATCAAACAACCGATGCTCGTCCATAAAAAATGGACGATCACTGTAATGAACGGAGCATTCATATTTTTATGTTTGACCTCTTTAATCCAACTCCGCCCATTTGTCATTATTTTGGCATCTTCCTACAGAGAAAGGTTGTTGCACTGAACATCTGAACTGAGGCAGACACCTCAAATAATATCACGTTTACTTCAGCGTCACGACTCCCAGCAAAATGCGGTAGCGAAATATTAATCCAAAAACCATTCTACGATTAAGACAGGTGATTGATTTTATGATCGATTTTAGTAGAAACAGTTACTTCTTTCCTATGTATAGTAAGAGGTGAACGCCGGTGAATAAGATCACTTAGGAAGCGGAGAAGTTTCGGACTCGTCAATCAAAGATATCTTGAGATATGAAATTGATGAAACTAGATTGATATCGCTGACAAGTCCCTCACATGCGTACAACTTAAAAAATATATCGTTTTTATACCATAAAGTATGCTCCTTGCTTTGTAGAAATCGAAGATAAGTGCAAAATAAGAGTTCCACAAAACTATGTATAACTGTTTTGTAGTACAATATTGAGACATATTTTTGATTGGTTATTACAAAAACATCGTTTTTTTTCTGTAGTCATTTTATTGTGTATTTTATGCAAATCGTACTCAAGCGCTTTGGGATACAAAATATTGTAATAGAATAACTGAACTGGCACTTTTTTTTCCTGAAAAATTTTCCTTCTTTGTATAGGTTCCTATATCCTATTATCCGATTAATATAACGTATCCACTAGTCTCTAAAGTTTGTGCGAGGGTTTTGTACCAATATCTTTTTTCCAGTTTCATCCCCAACGCGAATATACCTGTAATGATGTGTTTTTAAAAAATATCTAAAATACATTTCTAAAAATTTCTCTTAAAACATATTACTTTAAAAAAAGCCAAATTTTATTTAAACTTATTGAAAATTAAAGGGATTTGGGGTCGATTTATGTATGCAAATTTTGTTTGATAAAAAAATAAGTAATTAAATACGATTTAAAATAAGGGTGCTTATTTTTATTTATATTCTGCTAAAATGTTATGTTTATTTCTACCTTAAAATCTTGTTTACGAATAAACGCAATTACAATTAAAAACAACGTGGTGAGGTTAAATTAAGAATAGTTTTGGTCATGAATAAATGAGGTCACATTTGATAATTAAACGTTTGGTTGATAATTATATTTCTGCCAAACAATAAGCGCACCAATACAGGTACCTACTACATATACTATGATTTTTAAATTACTTATTAAAACATGCTATAATATTACAATTATTTACCATTTTTTCCATATTTTAATTGATGTTAATAGTTTTCTAGAACAATACCTGTTTAGCAATCGTTATCGGTCATAGTTCATAGTGCAAGACTAAGTAGTTTTGACATTTCTGCCTCGTAAACATGTGTAATTGACCTTGATATTTTTCGTGGCTAATTTACACTTTACCCTTCATGAAACTACACAAAAAGAAGTTTGGAGTCATAAAATTGAGTAATATTAGTGACTTCTTTATGTCCCTAAACAATGTTGGTGGGTAGTTCATGTTGCTAAAAATAAAATCGGGTAAAGTTAGTGATGTGTTCATGTTGCTATATAATACCGGGTAATATTGGTGGCTAGTTCATGTTGATATTGCAGAATTTCATCATCTATTATTGATTGCACGGGAATTTGTTTTTTTCAACACACTTTGATATTTCTCTCGTAAGCCAAAACCTCCGTTACTAAAATAAATAAAATAAAATCAAGAAAACCACAAATCGCGTTTTGATTTAAAATAATACCTTTTTTTACATTAAACTTAAAAAATAATCAAATTACTCTCTTACTCGAATTAATTATTATTTGTTCCATTCTCAATTCATAAGTTATTGATAATTTTTTCAATGTAATATTGCTTTTTTTATCTGTTTAAAATGGTGCATAACATTAATATCGAACTTATAAATCGAGCATGTTTAATGATATTTTTAATTTGAGCATATCTCTTAATTCAAAATAACATAAACAATTAATTTTTCATAATTTTTCACTCATTTTTCATAGCTCCAAAACTGTTCAACTTATTCCACAAAGACTATTTGTTAGATGTTAATTCCCTAAGTTCGTGTAAATTAAAAAATTTGCTTAGATTATTTATAAAAGAGACAGATTTAAGTTCCTTTTTCATTTAGAACATGATCGCTAGCTTTTTACTTTTTTACTTTGTCATCTTTTTTATGTTTAAGTTTTAATTAAAAAATAAAATAAAATAAAAAATTGCTCACTGAGAGTCAAGTATTTTTATTTTTATTTTTTTTTGTATTTAATTTAAGTTTTTTGTATTTTGTATTAACTAATTATACTTAGAAACCTATACCCTTATACCCTGTACTATGACTATTTATTTTGTATACCCACACACAGGCCATGCCTTTGTGGGATCTTTTTTTGTATTTATTTTTATTTTTTATAAATATTTTTTGTTTTTGAATTTATGTAATGCAAAAGAATTTTAAATAAAGAAAAAAAAATAAAAATTATATCATGCAAAATTGAAAGCATTTAACTGGCAAGTAAATGCTGCCAATAAATTGAAAGCATTTAACTGGCAAGTAAATGCTGCCAATAAATAATGTGCAGGTGGAGGAAGAAATCTAACATTTCTATGGTTACTTTTAAAAAGTAGTTTGAAAGTGCACTAAATAAAACAACTCGTATTACTTTTTATTGGCAGAAATGAATATGCTCATGATAGGCGCCCGTAAGTCAGTCAATGCTTTTACATAATGGGATTTTTCAGGTTATATATGTTTATACAACATATATCCAGAAGGTTCTTCAGTACCGATGAAATGCTTAAAAATTTAGGCTGTTATTATTATTTAGATAATAAAATTAATAAATCTTTACACCTGTAAATTAAAATGTAAACGTTTGATTTCTATACGTCAATACCTTATATTTACATACATCTATCTTATTAACCTAAGTTTTTGGTGTACAAATACAAAATCTATTATCTACTCGTAATTCTATTTTTATTTTTTTATTCATTTAATATATTTACATTTTTATTTATAACATAATACATTTGAATCATTTATACATATGGAGAACTTTTATATTTCGATTCGCTGTGCCTCTCCATAAAAGATTCTGTGCTCTTGTGCTTGGAAAGGGACTTACACTCGTGGTTTAATGTTATATAATAAAAGATATAATAGTTTTTTTAAATATTTTTTTAAGATTTAAATGTATAGAGCTTTAATTTTTTTTTAAGGATTTTTATATCATCCATTTTTTTATTTCTTTAGGGAGTTTATTGAAATGTTTGATTGCCAAATATTTGAAGTTTTGCTGAAATTGCTTGGTGTTGCATTTTGGAGTAGAAAAATCGTTTGAGAATCTCGATGATAAATTTTTTGTTAAATTGAAATAGTTGTCACCCTTAAGTATTTGAAAAACTGCAGTTTTTTTTTATAAATGGATTCTATATTTAAGACTTGAAATTTTTTAAATAATAATTTTGTTGGAAATATGTTTTTTTTTTCAAGATAACTTTAATTATGGTTTTCTGTACTATTTTCACTGAGTTCAGTATGTTGTTGTATGAGCCTCCCCATGCAATAATGCCATACTGTAGTATAGTATAGTATAGAAATAAAAATTTAAATGTTCGTTTGTTTGAAATCTTTAGTGTCCTAAAGTAATGGTATCCTTGAAATTTTTACACAACATTGCATTACACATGTTACAAAGTGACAAGTAAAATATTTTTTTATACAAAAAACAGTTCTTTAGACCGCAAAGTAACAGCAACACACGAAATACTAAACATTTCTCATCGCGGAAAGCATGCTTCTTGACACCTGCTGTCATTAAGCATTTTCAATGTGTTTCATTGCACTGTTGTTCTACAGATTTTAAATATTCTCATTGCTTCAATAGCATTGTGAAATGAAATGTGTGTTTTCTATTTTTTTTTCTTTTACATTTAATTCGACTGAGCCAGAGCGACCCATGACCGGGTACAGCTAGTTACAAACAAAACAATGTGTGTTTTTTTTTTTAAATTTTAATGTTTTTAAAACATTTAACTTTGTAGAATGCCAAATAATAGAATGCCAAAGTATCTTAATTTGTATAATTAATGAAAAGAAAAATACGTATTATTAAAAAATAAATAAATTATAGTTACGTAATCTAAGTTTCAAAGGAAATATGAAAATATGAAATATGTGTCGGGTTGTGGTCCTGTGGTTAGTGTCGCGGACTCAGAAGTCAGAGCTTCTCGATTCGAATCCACTCTACTACAATTTTATACCTATTTCTAATAATGAGCCGCTTAGGCTCACAGAAATAGTATGAAATTGAAATATTTGTGTAAATAACACAAATATTTCTTTTAAAAAAAAGGTGATGAAGAACACACGTCATAGTCTGATTAACTTAAACCAGCATATGAAATAAATTTAAAATAAATCCATATTACTATTGAAAACTTTTATGAGAGTTATCATAAAAATGTTGTTGCATAATTTTTTTTTCTGGCTACGTAATTTTCTGTTTTTACTTGTTTATACTACTACTACTACTACTACCATCACGCCGTTTCCCCGCAGGGGTAGGCAGAGAGGATGGAACGCCACACTCTTCTGTCCTGACATACACTCCTCGCCTCCTACACATCCATACATCTAGTTATACATGCCCTCCGATTACGCAGACTTTGACACCGCCAGATTTTAGGTTCTGATTGATCTGATCGTGCCAAGTCTTTTTCGGTCGTCCACGTTCTGTTTTTCCTCTCACATTCGCCACATATACTTTCTCAGTCATTCTCTCGTTATCCATTCGCTCCACAAGTCCATACCACCTAAAATAACTCTTCCTAATCTTTTCAATTATTCCTCGTTCAGCCTTACATTCCTTTCTTATATCGTCGTTTTTAATTCTGTCATACAATGATTTTCCACACATTTGTCTGAGGGAGCGCATTTCAACAGCGTTCACTCTGCTTTCATCCTTCCTTGTGTGCACTATTTTATAACTTTTTTAATATTTTACTTTTTACTATTTCTTTACTTTTTTATTTTCTTTTATAACGCAAAAGTTTTGTGCGTATAAATGTAAGCAAAACATTTTAAGGTTCGTCATAAATGATTATTATTTTTTTATAGGAAGCGCGTATTCTACAGAGACAGATGAAGACGAGCGATAATAACAGTCATTTCGGAAATCGGATTTCTACGAGAGAACGTATCCAAGTGCGCTCGTACTTGGCTCATCAGCGGCTCGCTACGTCGCAACAGGTAGTCCATCCATCATAACTGACAAATCATCATTACACTATTCCCTAATTGATTGGACGATAACATTTTACGATTCCGCTTTCTTCATCACGAGCCAAACCGCAAGCGGTACGGCGCACACTGGCACAGGTCCCGTTCGGATTTTGGGTGGACATTTTAATCGAAACATTTTGTAGCATGATTTTAAATATTTATAAAATTAAACATATTTTTGACCTTTATCCGTACCCAGTGGTGCATAGGGAACTACATCGGATCGATGCGGTCTTAATATGATCACTTATAACATTGTTTGCGGGAAAAGGCCTAGAATTCGTTAAATAGCAATTTTCTTTAAACCCAGGTAACATTTGACGTAATTGTTTTTTTTAAACGCCGTTTTTGTATGTTGAAAATAAGTTTTTCTTCGAAATAAATATGTGATTTTGAAAAGAAAAGAGTTATTGAATGGCAAAGAGTTAAATATATTTATTTTCTTATAAATAAAAAAAATATCCAATATATTCTTATTTAAAAAAAATCGTGCATAGACATGTGACCTTTCCAGTGGAATGGATTCTGTATGTGCGAATATCCCCTTAATATGATCGCTTAAAATATTATTTGCGGAAAACGCTTAAAAGCTTCTTTTACATACAGTAAAGAGTGGGAGACGCTTATAAACGATTTATGTGATTACTTTTGGCAGCGCGAGAGAAGACAAAAAAAATATACAAATCGGAATTGGGTTTGCGATTACTTGTGCTTGTGTTACTTGTAATTAGTATACGAACTTATTAGTATACTAATTATGGTTGGGGTTGATACAAAAAAACCTTTAACATATCGGCTGTCCAAACTTAAAACACAGTAAAGGACATTTTTTTGTAGTACGTTTTTTTTGCATTTTTGGACTAAGTAGAATCTACTTAGTCCAAAAATGCAAAAAAAAACTACTACAATAAAAATGTCCCTTACTGTGTTTTGAGTTTGGACAGCCGATATGTGTAATATATGGAGGCAAGATGATTTTCAAAATATATTCACAACATTTTCAGTGTTGTTTAAATTCTTGATCACAAATCTGGGTTAGACCGATAAGGAGTTAGTTTTAAATTTCTTTATTTTTACAATTATTTTATTTTTTAACAAGTATTTGGACACAGCCAAAACGTTGTTTGTAAAATCAGAAGGCGAAGAAATATATAAATAATTTTTGTTTTCACTTTATTTAATATTTCGATAATTATTTTTATGATTCTTAATCATTCTAAAAAATAGTCTTTTGTTTAAAATTTACTTATGTTCATCTCAAAGCTGAACGTTGCCTGCGTGTGGTGCAGCCGCCTTAACATTCAGATGATTTGGTGGGGGAAAAAAATAGTGAACGGGGAATTCCCGCCGAAAATTGACCTCCTAAACACATCACTTCATCTCACAAGAGCATAAATTAAATTTACTTCTACGTTTCAAAGGCAAGTGCTTATTATCTTTGTGAATTTTGCATCTGAAAGTCGTATGCCGTTTGGATTTTCTATACATGTTCGATTACTAACTCTACTACTACTACTACTACTACCATCACGCCGTTTCCCCGCAGGGGTAGGCAGAAAGGATGGAACGCCACACTCTTCTGTCCTGACATACACTCCTCCCCTCCTTCACATCCATACATCTAGACATACATGCCCTCCGATTACGCAGACTTTTGACACCGCCAGATTTTAGGTTCTGATTGATCTGATCGTGCCAAGTCTTTTTCGGTCGTCCACGTTCTGTTTTCCCTCTCACATTCCCCACATATATTTTCTTAGTCATTCTCTCGCTATCCATTCGCTCCACATGTCCATACCACCGCAAAGAACTCTTCCTAATCTTTTCAATTATTCCTCGTTCAGCCTTACATTCCTTTCTTATATCGTCGTTTTTAATTCTGTCATACAATGATTTTTCACACATTCGTCTGAGGGAGCGTATTTCAACAGCGTTCACTCTGCTTTCATCCTTCCTTTGCCAGTTCCATGTTTCGCTTCCATACATTAGTGTCGGTACTAGCACGCCGTTGTGAACCGCTAGCTTGGCTTCCATGGACATATTCTTATTCCCAATCACTCTGTTAAAAGCACCATTTATTCTATTCCCTATGTATGTATTTATTTAAAGTTGACAAATTGAATTAGATTTAGACAGGCGCCGTGTCGTAGTTGGGTAGACGCTCGACTGCGAAACTGGCGTCGTGGGTTCGATTCCCGCTAAGTCCAAAATAATTTCATGAAAGATTGGTCTGGGTATTTGTGTTGTATTTTTCATATTTACCTTCCCTATCCTTACTATCCTACCTGCAGACAAGCCTCTAGTAGAGGTTTAACGACTTACTGTTTTATAAAGATAAAAATTAAAAATTGCATCCATTAATTGATCAAGAGAATGGAACTGAGAAAATTAAATGAATATCTTATAATTAAGTTATACAAAAATTGTGTCGATTCAGTGTGGTACCTTAGAGAATATCAAATTGAAAATTTTGCAACCTTGTTCTTATAAAATTTTTAAAGCACTGATTTTTTCTTATTCAAATTTTTTGTCAAAATATTTTTTTATTTTTATCGAAAAAAATGCCAGATTTAAAAACAAGATTGTATTTATCATAAGTACACACTTGAAAAATTCTAATATTTTGCTAGATTTTCAACATCGACGAAATTAAACTACGTCTGATGGCGGTCAATGCATATAGTTCCCTAGCAGTTGTCGTACACATGTTACAAGAAAGTTACGTATATAATTTCATGTTCGTTAATAATCTCTTTGGGGTGCATTCAAATATAAAACATGCATTTATTTTAGTCGCCAATGTGGAGTTATGTCACTTCGCGTTGGTCCCTCTCTATACTGAAGAATAGACATTTTAAAATAGGTATCTACTTACCAATATCTCTCCAGTGCCCAACGGGGGGCGGTATCGCCCCCTTTGAGAATCTATGGTCTTAATCTTAGGCAAGAAAGTGTTAAGAGGATAGTGTTATATGATAAATAGAGTATTTATTATATTACCATACCATAACGTTAACATGCGTTTAATGTACAAAATATAAATTGTTGAGTTGTGCCCTTGGGATGTTTAAGGATGAAGAGGGGGTAGAAGCTGTTTCTTACTTTATATCAGTGTGACGATAGGGGTGAAGTATTGGTCTTTGTCAAATTGTTAATGATGTATTTATTTTTACATTTTTATTTGTTTAAATGGCTTAATTTTAAAATGTTGAAGTTTATATCGTTTTGTAAATATAAGGATGTATGCTAACATTATTGTACTAACAACTTCGCTACCATGAATCAATCTATCAAAAATATTTATTTTTACAAATTAACTGTTAGAATATAACACTCTCGAAATCATTCATAGCTCACTTTATGTCATTCTACTCAAATGTTGTGTTTTTAAGTGGTATTACAGTGAATGATGAATGATTAGGAGAATACGATATTACCATACCACGAAGATAACAATAGTTTTAATATACAAAATATTAACTACGAGACAATTGTTTGGGTAAACCAATTCTTTATTAAAAGTGACCTGAGAAGTTAAACCATTATTATATGGAAAAAAAGTATTTTTTATATAGTGATTAAGGCGACTAGAATATTGAGTAATTTTGTAAATCAAAAAATAACTCAATATTCTGGTATATCAAATACAATTTTGGCATTTCGATTTAGTGGTGTGAAAAAATACATTTCAATAATGCTGTGATTATTTAAATAATACTGCAGAAATCAATGAACGATAAATGATAATTATTTCATTGAATTTCGTGAATACGAACCTATCTTAAATTGTCATTTGTACATACTTTAAATATAAATTAAATAAAATGATCAATTTTTTTAAAATAAAAAGTGGAAAACAATAATATCAGAGTTGACCCCAAAACCATATGCACGATAGAGGCGGATACGTTTTTTACATACTAATATTATGCATTTTATTATTGAAAAAAATGTAATTCAAAAAAATATTATTTCACTTCAACTTTTCAATCTGACCTCATCTCTTTGAAAAAAAAGAGAAGGGAACATCAGATACTATTACATATTGAGTTTCAGCCAATATTATGAATATAACACGTACAACTCGTTCTAGAGTTGGGAGCCATAAAACTAATTAATCACTGCTAATGGATTAATTCATCTTAACACCGATCGAAAATTCCATTTCAGACACAAAACCTCTCATTATAGATACGCCGGATTAACTAGCTGATGGGAAATAAGATGACAAACAATAATGATGACGTTACTCGATCGCAGTGAATGATAAAAAAATCAACCACAAAACATCCACAGCTATGGCCATGGTGTCAAAACGTATTTGAAACGGTACCTCCTATTTGGATTAAAAAAATGTTTATACTAAATAATGTAACAAGATCACTAATTATAGGAAAGATCACAAAATGCAATATTTGGATTCAGGAGAATCTTATTAGAAGAAATGCAAGTCTAGCTTTTGAAAACTAGTTATTACACGATATAAGTAATACTGCGAATCGATAATTAAAAATAAAATAAGTTTAAATCATATTATTTTATTTATTTTTATCACAAATATATATTTTTTTGAATATATAAATTGCTGCATCTGTCTTGATAGGCCCAACCCACCCGTTTCAAGCAAAACCGAATTATATACGGATATAAATTCATATGATATGCACATAAACATATAAATACATGTACATAAACAAAAAATACATAAACATTCAAAATGCCAGGTAATAACAATAAAATTAAACGTTCTTATTATATACGAGTATATTATACATAGATGATATAAATTTAATCGAGTGCTAGAATTGATCCATAAACTAGATGTTTTTAATTATTTTAATAATTAATTTGTGCATATATACAAACATATATATATATATATATATATATATATATATATATATATATATATATATATATATATATATATATATATATATATATATATATATATATATATATATATGTGTGTGTATATTCAATATTATATGTAACAAATTCTTTACGTAACTTCATAAACCACATGATCAAAAATTATGGCAACACATTCATATCGAATACTAATTTTTGTTTTTATGTAAAGGTAAACACGAGTATTTTGAGTCTAATATAAAATTTTATATTAGACTCAAAATACTCGCGTTGCTTTGTAAAACAAAGAAACAACACCTTTAAGTAGTTCAATATTTAAAGTTATTTAGTCTTTCTCAACTGACTGACTGACTGACGCATCGTCGCCATCTTGGTTTATATCTATCATACACTGTTTTAACGGCGATTTTTAAAAAATTAAAATATGAAGGAATACAATTCTGTACATTTACTGTATATAAGTTTAATGAGTTTAATTATTATGTCCGCCTCCGTGGTGTTATGGTAAGTGTATTTAGCTACCGTGCTGGAGGTCCCGGGTTCGATTCTCAGGGGGTTCAAAATAAATAGGGGTGATTGTCACTTTCATATTTATTTACTATTGCCCTGGACTGGTGCAAGAAGCGCAGGGCTGATAACCTTGCCCTCATGCAATTAATGATTAAGATAACACTGCGTCACTATATTGCATTACATTGCATTACGTTAAAAAATATTATGTAAAACTTATGTCGAATTTTAAATTATTGTCATTAAAATTTAACTTTGTTTTAAAATCATTCATTTGATAAATATAAAGGTGTAAATATATTACACACATGCAATAGAGGACTTAAATTAGATTACTAAGAAATATTAGAAATTTAAAAGGCAACTAATAATATTTTACAACTAATAAATACACAAGTAAATGATTTTGCTAAAAGTCCGTTATTAAATATGTTTCCAATCACTCATCATCCCTGTTCCCTTTTGACTGTGACTGTCAATCTACACAAAAAAATAAAGCCACTTGAGATCTACCTAAGCTTCTTTCCCTAACCGTCAAAATATTTTGAATATTGTTTAGTAGTTAGTGTTTTAGTATTAATCAGTCTTGATAAAGAAGCAGTTTACTTCGAAACCAGTAGACATTATAATTAAGTTATAATCAAATATTTAAAATAATAATAATAAAACCCTCATCCGCACCCCAATGGTGCATAGGGCACTGCGTCATTTATATGACTGTAAAAGATCAAGATAACACTGCGTTTATACGCAGTGTTATCTTGATCTTTTACACACGAAGGAAAGCTGATCAGCCCTCCGCTTCAGGTACCAGTTGAATAAATATTACAGTGCAAAAATCACTTGTATTTATTTGACCCCCCCTGGGAATCGAACCCAGGACCTCCAGAACGGTAGCCGAGCGTGCTGACCATTACACTATGGAGGCGGACGATGATTTTAAAACAAAGTTACATTTAAATTATAAAATGGAAAATCACAAAGTTAGTGCTTCAAATACAAATTATATTCAAATTATTAATTGTTCAAAATCAGGTAGATACTCGTTGTACTATAAATTACATATGAATAACTGTACTGTTTCAGTGAAGTTTAAAGTCGCATTTTTAGTGAAATGAATGTAGAGTCTCAGCATTCAAAACAGGATACATCGACGCCAATTAATTGGGTTTATGTTGTATTGCAGATGTCTGTGGGCGTACGGAAGAGTATGGAGAAAGGAATCGCTTGATTTGCGAGTTTAACAGACTTGCATGTTGCGTTATTATTTTGTAAATTAAAATTTATGAATTCAATTTGTAAAACATCTGTGTACTTATTAACTGCGTCGTTAGAGTTTTAATAAAATAGCAAAAAGGTGCATTATTTACGTTCAATCTATTTGTTGATAAAATTCCGATAATTTTTTAAACATGGTTTTAGATGTGAAAGTTAATTGAAACTTGCTTTTAGTTATTGGTGCGTTTGAATAACAAAGAAAAAAGTATTTTGGAAAACAATTACAAAAATAATGTTCTGGGTGGACATTAACAACTTTGTCGGAAATGAAAATATTATTAATATATTCCTTGAATGCCACGAACAAAAACAGAAGAATGATTGAGTATTTTTTTTTTGCTGATACTTTGTGGCACATTTTATAAACTTAATGAAATTAAACTCTAACTTTTTTTTTTTTTTTTTGTATTTTTTGCACTTTTTTCAAACTGGTTTCGACAAGCACCTTCAGTCATGTTTAGGGATGGATATGTACTCTCTAGGTTTCCATCCCTGAAGATGAAAAGACGCTTGTCAAAACCGGTTGGAAAAAGTACCAAAAATAAATGTGGCAAATTTAAAAATTAAGCTTTGTTTTTTAAAGAAAAAAAGAAACGTTATTTTCATGAAATTTATTTGAAAATTCTTTGATTGGTATTTTTTCCTATACAATAAAATAAATGATATTTTAAAATATAATTTAGGGGTCGTATTCACAAAAAAATGTTGTGATAATTCCACACACTTAAACGACATGAATTACCATAATTATAATTAACATAATGTAGTCAATGATAATCTTAATGATATTTTTCAAATCATCTTAATGCAAGTTAGAGATTCAAAGTTAATATGCTTTGCTGGTAAGATGAATTAATAGCAAAAAAATATTAAAAATATTTTTTCGTCTTATAAAGAAAATTCCAAATCTGTTGTAAAAGTGCACTTGAATTCTTCTTAATAAAATGATGAACACAATTTCATGCACCGTTTTTGAAGCCACGAAATGTTTCCTCACTAAATGTCCGGTCAGCAACTACTGTTTAATAGTTATCAATCAAATTTGTAAAGACACAATTACTATGGTACATTAAGTAACACGCGTGAGGTTGTCATTACTGTAAACTGTACCTGACTTCCATCTTCATACCTATTTACTATATAACGTACTTACATATGAGTGGATAATGTGGAGTGACTCAGCTTCATACGGAAATCTCAAATCTGGGTTTTAAGAAATATCAACTCCAAATTCACTATAATCAAAAGAACGTGATTTTAAAATTACCAATCATTTATATAATAGTAATTTTCATTCATTTTTCTGTCTGCGAAACTGGTGTCGTGGGCTCGATTACCGCCAAGTGTAAAATTGATTCGAGAAATACATTTTTTAAATCGCTCTGGGTGTTTGTGATGTATTTTTTTACATTTAATTTCCGTATCCTTATTATCGAACGTACAAAAAAAGCCTCTAAAATAGAAGTTTCGCTGGTTATTACTTTAAAAATAAAAATAAATTACACAATTGTAATAATTTAAATATACAGTGGGAATTCGGTATTCGTTCTTGATCGAATTAAAACATACGATTTTTTCCCATTGGACAAAAAAGAATTGCACCAATTGACGCACGCGTGTTATACTCCAAACAGAAATCTTAGCCCATCAACAAACGAGCGTTGTCTGCTTTCGGAAATTCGAACTAATTAAAAAATTATGTAAATACTGCATTCGAAAATTTTGCAAGGGTTTTAATGCATTCATAATTCCGAAAAAGGAATACGCCGTATGGCGTATCCCTTATACATTTCCCATTTTTTGTAAAATTGTCCATAACCTAGAATCTAAGAGCAGAATTCAAAATTCACTTTAGGAATTATAGAAGGAATAAATACTCTACAAAACTTCATACTTCGTTTTTGAAACAGTGTATTGATTTTGTATTTACAGCAATTAGATAAAAAATATAATAAAATAAAAGACTCTGAGAAGCATAACAGGCAAGAGTCTTCGAGATAGATTGAGAAATGCCAAGATCAGGGAAATATACGAGATCGAAGATGTCGTTAGGTGGGGAAGGCAACGAAGAAGACAATGGTATGCGCATGTGAGGAGAATAGAACCATCCAGACTCCCCCAAATCGCACTGTACGGCCAACCCCATGGTAGACGACTCCCGGGCAGACCACCAAAGAGATGGGCCGATAGCTGAGAATCGACGTCGCAGGAGGCTAATCCCTCTTAAAAACAGGCCGCAAGGCCTATAATAATAAGAAGAAGAAGATAAAAAATGTTCTCTTCATGGTAGTTCTCCTCCGTATATCGAGGGACTACTATATGTTCATAAGTGTGACGTCAAATAATTTGAGTGATTCTGCCTTCTTAATCATATTAACAAGTAGTAATCCACGGAGTTATTTGAAATGTGGTTACAATAGTAAATATTTTATCAGTGTTTGAAAAAGAAGGCATTCAAAGAGCATGATATATAAGTGTGTAATAGCTTCTGTATTAAACTAGATGACTAGGATTTTATTAATGGGAGATAAATAGACAATTTAATAACTAGCTCCGAACGAAAGTAGAACACCAACTTTTTCCTAATTGAATGGCTAAAGAGCTATAAATATGCATGATTATATTATGCGATGAGAAGATGATTATAATAAATTTGAATGTTATTTATATTAGGTAGTAAGACTTGCTACCAAATATAATAATAATAATAATATTACCTTTATCCGTACCCCAATGGTGCATAGGGCACTGCGTCATATAAACGCAGTGTTATCTTGATCGTTTACACATGAAGGAAAGGTGATCAGCCCTCCGCTTCAGGTACCAGGGTAATATTGAATAAATATGACAGTGAAAAAAATCACATATATTCATTTTACCCCCCTTGGGAATCGAACCCGGGACCTCCAGAACGGTAGCCGAGCGTGCTGACCATTACACTACGGAGGCGGACAAATATAATAATAATTTTTATTCCGACTAGAGTAAGCTTCATAATAAAAAAACTTAACAACTAGTATTTTTTGACATCTCATCAAAGATTAAGAAGAATATGGAAGTCTGGGCATTTACGGGCCTGACGACCGTCATAGGCTGGTTAAGTGATCACTTTACACACGTGTAACATTCACCAATTCTACCCATTATTGACAACCACACTACTCAAATTCTTGGAAATTCTATATATTTGAACCAATTTTGAAACATTGTCCTTGAATCACTAGAACTTCAGCCCCGTAAATGCCCAGACTTCCATATTCTTCTTCATCTTTGATGAGACGTCAAAAAAGAATATGAATATAACTTCTGTAATTGGAGATAATCCAGATTTTGTGAACAAGTATTTGGACAGACTCAAAATGTTGTAAACTTAACTATTAACTAACTAACTACCATTGAGCTGCTTCCTCGCAGGGGTGGGTAGAGAGAATAGAACGTCACACCAATCCGTTATTGCACACAATCTTCGACTCTTCCACATTCATACCATACATCTTCCCATACATACACACCGATTATTCCGACTCCTGGACTGATCACTTTCGAGTATTTGAAAATTTTATCATGCCAAGTTTTCCTCGGTCTTCTTTTGCTTTCTTCACTCATTCGATTCACATGTCCAAACCACACTCTCAACATGTGTCAATACACCTTTCTTAATTTTATCGATAATGCTTAACTCAGCCTCGCATTCCTTCCTTATATCGCTATTTGAATAAAAAAAAATTAGATATGCCGACACGACGATGAAATTTCAATATGTAATTATCATTGTGGATATTCTTCTTCGAACCTTCATCCGCACACGATGGTGCATAGGGCACTGCACCATATTAACGCAGTGTTATCTCGATCGTTAACACATGAAAGAAAGATGATCAGCCCTCCGCTTCGAGTACCAGTCCGGGATAATATTGAATAAATATTACAGTGAAAAAATCACTTTTATTTATTTAACCCCTCCCCCCCCTGGGAATCAAATCTGGGACCTCCAGTACGGTAGCCGAGAGTGCTAACCATTGCACTGCGGAGGCGGACAGCTTCTAGATATTGGCGTGATAATCATATTTTTATTCGGGTTTTTCGCGGTCAAGTTTGTGCATTCAATCAGCGTCGTTCCAAGTGCGCGTCATTTGGCACTTGACCCTTCCCGCGCTGACCGCGTCACCAGGCGACGCGTCAGTTCTCCCGACTCCACGCGAGAGCCAAGCCCCTCCTCCCGTGTCACTCGGCCTCCATTAAAATGCCACTGCGACAAAAAAGCCGCAATTACCGGCGTCCGATCCGTCCCATTCAGCCGGAGGAAGCCAACGGTATAGAAATAATTTGAAATTCGGCAAGTCGAGGCGTGACGCGGCCACGGAGTGACGCCACGCACCGTGCTGAATGAGGAAGCGTGGATAAAGTGCGGCCAAGTCTTCGGAATCACTTCCATTGTGGCTCGCCAGCGTGACGGATGGGCCCGCTAGCCTGGAGACGCCCAGTGCCGGACGACTCAAACCCGATCATAAAGATTGGTCAAACTCCCTAAACCAGATCATAAAGATTGGTCAAACTCCCCAAACCCGATCATAAAGATTGGTCAAACTCCCCAATCCCGATCATAAAGATTGGTCAAACTCCCTAAACCCGATCATAAAGATTGGTCAAACTCCCTAAGCCCGATCATAAAGATTGGTCAAATTTTGTTAATAGGTCAGGAACTGTAGTTAGAAATTTGATTTTACGTCAACTTTTGGTCTCAGGATTTGCGTACCTACTATATACTAAACTCGATCATAAAGATTGGTCAAATCTTGTCAAAAGGTTAGGAACTGTGGTTAGAAATAATTTGATTTTACGTCAACTTTTGATATATAATAGGTCTCGGGATTTGTGTACCATATACTATAGAATCTGACTTACCAAATTGACAGTGGCAACCATAGAAACATTATCTCAACCAGATTCAAATTCTACCTCGAGTGATAGCTTATACTGTCACCGGTTCTAAAGTCAAATTTGGTGAATAGGCTAGGAATTGTACTTGGGAATTTCAATATATTAAGGAAAGGTAGTCCTGCGCTTCAGATACCATTTCAGGGAAATATTAAATAAATATGTGATAAAACACTTATGTTTATAATGACCCCCTTAGAATCGAACCTGGGACCCCAGCACGGTTCCAAAATAACTTTAAACTTGTATCCATCGATGTGCTGACTGCGGCTCTGTTTAATAAGAAATAAGAGTCTCTTTAACAAGATGCCAAATCGACATCAGCACAGTTGACGTCTTGAAACAGATCACTATAAAAAGAGATAAAAATACGTTTACGAACGTAATTTCGATCGAGACGAATCAGATCGTTTTTATGGCCCCCTCCCATAGCCACCACTTCATCTATTGCTACTGCTAAATTGACTTCTTAAAATCCCAATAAAAACGCGAAGACATCATTTTTGCCACCCACGCAATTAGAACTGATTTTTTAAAATGTCATTGGTTAAGTTTTCTTTACCGTGAGTGGTTTCCACTAACCACGCAAGTGATTAAATCACTGGTCCTTCGAGAGTACCATATTTGAGAAAGAATTTGAGAAATCTTTCCATATCACTGTGACGAAACCATTGTTGTAAATTGTTATAGTAAGTTATAGTAAGCAATGTGTATATCGAATATTATGTTGTACTATATACATTCAATACATTGCTCTATATAATATTATCAGAATCAAGTAAGATGTAAACGGAAAGTTTCTGTATAAAAATTGAAGGAAAATTCAAATAATTCAATATTTGTACTAGGATTGGCTTTCAGAACTGATTACACTGGCGTTATCTAATTTACGATCAGGAGTAGTTTTACGTTGGAGAAAAATTGAAAAGAAAAGTGGAGAAAAAAATAAGACTTTATTTTCAAAAAACGATCTCAATTATGAATTATATTGTGTGTTCTTACACAAATATATTGACATAAAAAACATGTTTTATCTCATTTTGAAACAAGCTTCAATGTCTCATTATGTGTGATTGGCATAATAACCCAAAAATCGCTATCAACATAGATGCGTGTATGACCGGCCGTAAAATTCAGAAGTTTAATGAATACACTAGTGGAATGATTTATGATTTGCGATTGTTGAATTAATTGGTGCAGTTAGTTTACACTTCAAATCTTTTAAATAAAAGAATAAGTTTTTAAAAGATCCACGAGGTCCATTAAAGATTGAACCGAATGACAGATACTGTTAGCTAATAAAAATGAAATATCTACATGGGGTAAAGTTAATCCAAATTTATGTAAAAGACTTGTGTAGAGTAAAATGTTACTTTAGTGAGTGCTGCTTTACAATGGTGCAATGCATAAGAGATTCGTCATAAAAGAGAGAAAAATAGCATATTCAAGAGCTTTTGCATTGTTATGTACTCGCATTTATTTATTAAGTAAGGAAAAAAGTAAGGAAGTTTTGCAAAATGTAGATACGAATTCCAAAGACATGACATTTAATTGTTTTTATAAAAGAAACCTATAAAAATAATATTATTTGGTAATTAAGTACTTTTTAAGTGTCATATGTTTTCATCCAATTATTTAAATAAATGTCCGCCTCCACAGTGTAGTGGTTACCACATTTGGCTACAATGTTGGAGGTCGCAAGTTCGATTCCCAGGTGGGTTGAAATAAATATAAGTGTTCGCTCTAATATTTATTTAATATTACCCTCGACTGGTACCCGAAGCACAAGACTGATAACCTCGCCTTTAGTGTAATAAAATGATTTTAATACGTTCATAGTGACTTAGAAAGCCTACAGTGACATTTTGGCTAAGTTGTTGAGTAGATATTCGATTCTCGCCAATTGTAAAATTAATTGAAAAAATATTAACCTTTGATATAAAGGTTATTTTCAGTTGGTCTATGTGTTCGTGATATGTGAATTTTTCATATAATATCGAATTTTTTTTTTATATTTATTTAATATAGTTATATTTTTAAGTACAACATAATATATTTTCTAAACTAAGAGTAGTGAAGTAATAAATAAACAAATATCTTAATTTTAATCATTGTTTTAATTCTTTTATCTTGTTATTTGCCAATGAAAGGTTCTCAATGATATTTAAAAAAAAATTGGATCATGATGGACAGTATCTTCAAACAAGTATAATCTGATAATTTAGCATATATTGACGTCCATAGGGATATGTCAGTTTACAAATTATATACTAAATAATTTTTCTTCCTATGATAACAATTATTTTGTATACAATTCGAATTTTATAAGTGCGAAATTCGGGGTGTTTAAGCCGTCAGGTTATAAAGTATTAAATTATCATTGTAAATAAACATTATCAGAATTATACTCTTACATATATCGTAGTCATACAGAAGAAAGTGACCAAATGTATTTTTTACAATAACATCATCATTGACTGTTTGATATCTTACTAGCTTAATATTGTCCTGAAAAAATCCCAAAGTATTTCAAACTTGGAAGTATAATATATTGACTTGTTCAAAATAACTAACTGTATTGATGTTTATTTTCTTGCCAAGCAAAAGTTACTTAAATGGCCCTATATATATATATATATATAAATATATGTATATATATATATATATATATATATATATATATATATATATATATATATATATATATATATATATATATATATATATATATATATATATATATATACACATATATTTATACACTAAGCAAACTTTTAGTTTTAGATTCGCTGTGCCTCTCCAAAAAAAAGACTGACCTCTTGTGCTTGGAGAGGGACTTACACTCATGGTTTAATGTTTTATACAATTAATGGTAAAATAGTATGTTTTAAAAAAAAAAAATTTCAAGATTTATATATGCAACGGGCATTAATTTTTTTCTCAATAATTTTTATATCTTCTATTTTTTTAATTTCTTACCTTTCCTTACTACCCTATCACAGAGAAGGCTCTTAAAACAGAGGCTTTGCAGGTTATTAAACAAAAACTTGTGTAATACATATACATATTTTTTACAAACAATGAACTTTTTTTTAAATTATGAGATGCATCAAATCTTTAATTTTATTATAAAAATTTCATCCTTTAATAATGAACACCAAGCCTTCTTATAAAATCTCACCTATTGTAACAGGTTAGTGACCTTAGCTGAGGCACGATATTAACATAATGTTTTAAGGGTTAGGGATCGATTGGAAGGGTTTTAGTATACCTGGAATACCGACCAATATTACCTACAGCGATTTGAGGGTGGTATCGATTGGTCCCATATTTTTTTCGTAAAAGTTACACCCCTTTTAATTATATATTTATTTAATGCAACGAAGAGTGCTTGATCTTCGATCTGAGATAAAAATGGATCAATTTTGGTTATAAAACATAATATTTATTCTTTACGAGTATATTAAGAAAAACATCTTAATATTCTTGTATAAAATTGTTGGCATATTATTTTTTGACATCTCATCAAAGATGATGAAGAATATGGAAGTCTGGGCATTTACGGGGCTGACGACCGTCATAGACTGGTTTAAGTGATCACTTTACACACGTGCAACATTCACCAATTATACCCATTATTGACAACCACACTACTCAAATTCTTGGAAGTTCTATATATATAAACCAATTTAGAAACCTTGTTCTTGAATCACTAGAACTTCACTAGAGACATCTATTGGTGAGATGTAAAGAAGCTTTTTATTAAGCAGAAACTCTTATATTAGTATGTATTAGAACAAGGTTTCTAAATTGGTTCATATATATAGAATTTCCAAGAATTTGAGTAGTGTGGCTGTCAATAATGGGTAGAATTGGTGAATGTTACACGTGTGTAAAGTGATCACTTAAACCAGCCTATGACGGTCGTCAGCCCCGTAAATGCCCAGAATTCCATATTCTTCTTCATCTTTGATGAGATGTCAAAAGATAATATGAAAATAACTCCCGTAAATGGAGATAATCCAGATTTTGTGAACAAGTATTTGGACACACTCAAAATGTTGTAAAATTGTTGGCGTTCGCTTGTAAAAGTCACATTTAAAATTCAGTAAAGAAGGGGGTGAAGGTTTTTTTTGTAAAGAAAAATATTTGTGTTCTTATTGTGTATTCAAATTTCGAATTCATACTATTTTTGTAGGCCTAAGTGGCACGTTATTAAAAAAATAGATATCGAGCCAAATAAGAGTGTGTTCAAACCCAGAAACTCTAGCTAGAAGTCTGCGACACTAACCACGGGATTACAAACCCGTTTTTAATTATCCATTAAATTAGTTTTTGAGATATTCACATAAAACTGTCAGCCATTTTGTCGAAACAGTATTTGTTTTAAGTGTTTTTGATATTTTATGTAAGTTTTAATATATTTGGAGACGGTTTCACAACGTAAATCAATTTTATGGATGTCTTAACTTGAGATGAAGCGTCTATCGTTTTTATACGAAAGAAGATGGATGTCTGAGCATCCAAGGGCTTATGACCTGGCATTTAGCTAGCTTAAGTGATCACTTTATATACTCGTGTAACTTTCAACTTTATTCTGTCTTTTATTGAATTATGTATATTACATCATTTTAGATCAAGACGTTTACACTGCTGTTGGATTCCTTTCATAGATTAGTAGTAATTTTGAAAGATTTTGTATTTTGCCTGACGGTACCTTTTGGTCTGTGAAGTGAAAAAAAGTGATCACTTTAAACATTTGTATAGCATTCACAAATCTGCTCAGACTTCTCGGCTGTTCAAACTTAAAACACAGTAAGGGACAATTTTTGTGACCAACGTTTTTTTGCATTTTTGCACTAAGTAGATTCTACTTTGTCCAAAAACGTTTGTCAAAAAAAATGTCCCTTACTGTGTTTTGAGTTTGGACATCAGTTCTATCTTCTTTCGTATAAAAACGATAGATTCTTTATCTCAAGATGACACCTGTAATATTTGTATATCATCCGAAGGGTGAATAATCCTGTGTCTCATACGAAATGGAATTATAAATTAATGTACAAAATTGTCAAATTTCAATTTATTTTGGCTTAAATAATCCATTTATGGGAGAATTTATGGATTTTTAAGTTCATTCAGAATTAACCCAGAATTAAATTCTTAAGCTTCCGGCTTAAGTAAAAAAATATGCGCCATTATGGCTCGAATCTCTATAACACATTGCACTTCCCAGTTTTCAATAAGGAAAGGATGCTGCTTACCTCTCACTAATTTTTATTGAAAAACCATTATCTATAATGTATTTAAACTCAAATGATTTTTAATAGTAGGAGGAGGACATTTATTGCCAACTTTTATTATTATTATTAATTGTAATTGATATTTTGTATAATTTGAATGTAGAGATTTTTTTTCTTAAATAAACAAATTCTTTACAATATTTTGAGTGTGTCCAAATACTTTTTCACAAATCTGGATTACTTCGTGTATTTTTTTAGAAACATGTAATGTATTGGACGCGTCGCGTGCGCTACGTGCGCGAAGACACTTTGTGATCAGCGTACGCGAGCACTCGATGACGTCCACATTGAACAGGACACTTTAGTCCCCTTTTTGTCAGGAGGCAGGTTGGACTGAAGCGAGTATTAAATAATAACATCGTATCGACTATTTATATATTTGTTTATTTAAAAACAACAATACGGCAGTCAATACTCATGTGCTTCCAAACAGCTCTGTTAAGTTATGTTACACCCGACTCTCACAAAATACCGAATTAGACTATTTTAAAAACCCTCTTGCTTTAGGGTAGAGAATCATAAAATGCTGTACCGATTTATGGCCATGGGAACGCATCTCGAACCAAAGGCCGGACAACATATTGCAAGCAAATAACGAGTCCCTCGACTTTCTAAAAAGGACAATAAAAGTGCGAATGAGAAATGGCAGGGCCATTACAAACAAGAAATAAATACCTACTAGGATCATTTTATTTTTATTTTTAATTGATAGATTTCTGTTTAGTTTAAACTTGAAGCAAGAATAATCAAAAATGTTACACGAGTTAATATCTCCAGAAGCGAGAGTAGATTAAGTATCCGGTTTAAGTGCTCCTTGCAATACTTCATCTCCTGAGATTTTTCGTAACATAATACTGTAAGGCCCCTTTATGTTGACTACACTTGCAGGTTCATTGACTGTCTGCTCCGCTAGGGGGCTGCTTTACTTTTTATGTCATCATCATTATGATGAATCGATGTAGATATCTTTCTTACCCCCTCATGTTATGTTTACCTAGCCACTTAAGCTGGTGATATAATCAATTCTGAATTTTTTTTTACGAGAAGTAGGTACCGTAGAACGGGGCTACTTGAACTTTGATGTGTCACTTGAGCCTTGAGATTAAAATAAAACAAAGCAAAAATTAAGATGACACTCTCCTTGTCATTTATCGTTCACTTTGTGTAATACCTTTGTGTAATATTTCGTCCGCCTCCGTAGTGTAATGGTCAGCACGCTCGGCTACCGTTCTGGAGATCCCGGGTTCGATTCCCAGGCGGGGTTAAATAAATATAAGTGATTTTTCCACTCTAATATTTATTCTATATTACCCTGGACTGGTACCTGAAGCGGAGGGCTGATCACCTTTCCTTCGTGTGTTAACGATCAAGATAAAAATACACATTTTTTACATGGATAATTTAGACATGAATGATCGAATAAAAACCTTAATTAATTCAATACTTTTAAAAAAAAGATTTCGTTACTTAATTCGGTTTTAAGATCCGATCATTTAAAGATAATCATGTCCTTAGGAGTTTAAATTTGGTTGAGCATTGCATATTTTTTGCTACAATTTGACAACAAAAATTTAAGCTAGAAATAAACAAAAACTGAAAAAACTAACGAGCATCTCAATCGAGTAACCGAAAAAGTAACGGTTAGCCACTAATCACATCTCTACTATCATCAAGTCACTTTTACAAAGGGGAGGACAGAGAATTTAACCACTCATGCAAATCCTAATGTATGGTACATGTGGTCCAATTGTATTAAAGGTGTGCCCAATAGGTAACTGTTACTTTTTAGATACCTAATGAAGATTGAAGTTACTTTTTCTCAGGTTATATTTCTTTGTAGCTTAAGTTTCAATGTCAAATTGTCAGATATATTGAAGCTTTATATATATGCGATATAAACTTGTGCACTAATTTGAGTTATTACCTTTGAATAGTCCAATGTAAAAATCGAATGAAGTAACCACCTTCCTCACATAGATGCCTAAGCTACAAGAATAATCTCTATCAGAGGATTCCTTCAGCTACCCTCGTTTGTCAACGAGCACTATTTCTAGCACTATTTTTTAGTCGATCTAGCCTTTCCCATTTGCACTTGCTGAATACACTATTTTACTTATCATTTTGTCATCGTCCACTCATTTTGCTTGGCCAAACCATCTAAGGCACTTTCTTGGTCGTTTCAATTGTTTTAATGCATTTAATTTTTAAGAATACTGAATGAATTTTAGTTGAAAATGGATTAAAGATATAGTCGTATGTTTATTCGATATATATTTTCTTAATTGGTATGTACGAATATTTTTAGAAGGGTGAAGTTGTACATTTTACTCTCGTTCTCGAGGCATACTTTATGAAAAAATAAACTTCCATCTTTCGTCCTTGTATCCTGAAAAGCCTGTCAGAGGAATCGAGGCAAGGACTTAGTATGAAAATATTTCACATAACAAGTGTGGATGGAAAAAACATTTTCATGGAAAACATGCGCTACAAAGCCAGCCCTAGAAAAATAAAGGATCTCTCCCTCGGTTTTTATTTCAGAAATGGTGTTTTTTTTAAACACTCCACTTCTATTTTTACAAGCCTGAAAAAACAGACTAATATTTTGAAAAGGAAAGTGAATGGTATGCGCCAATCCAGAAACGTAAAGCATTTCGTCTCTGTGTGTGGGTGTGTGAGCAGTGAGGACAATACATATACAAACGACTACTTGTGAATTATTGTAGTTTATGCCCAATAGTATACAGTATATCTAAGTGGGAGTTCTTTTTTAAATAAAAAAATATTTTATATTCAACAATTTTGCAGACCAAACTAAGGGATCTGTCCACTAATATTTAAATGAAAAAAATTATAGTTTTGCATACTAATATATGCTTCATATTGATTTTGAAATATGTGTCACAATACAGGTCAATAATTACTGACAACATTTTTGCGTGTGTCCAAATCCTTGTTCAAACGGACAAATTGGTCCTTGGTCAAATTACAAGCTGCATAAAAAATGAAAGTCATGTTTTTAGGCGTCTCCCAGTATGTAAAACAATCCGGTTAGGATCTTGAATTCATCTAAAGAAAAGGATGTCATTAATTATGCAGTGATTATGCAGTCACTTTGTGGTAAAACCTATCCATTTTTAATTAATGCTTTACTGAGTAAATACTACTATTTCTTAAAATCTACTGTGACACGTGTTTCGATGCATTCCGCATCACTAAGTAAAACATTAATTAAAAATGAAAAGGATGTCTGCTAAATAAAAGCTTTCTTAAACCAACCATAGATGGTTCCCGTAAACTCAAACATGAAGCGTCGTGAGATTTATGAAATGATATGTAAAAGTTATGTTTTAAAAATGATGTTTGACATTGTACGAAATAAATCGTATTGTGATATTAATCGTATACTACTATAGGTATTAAGATAATAATATTTTTTAATTAATGTTTTACTTAGTAAATACCACTATTTCTTAAAATCTACTGTGACACGATACGGTGTTTGAAAATGATGCGGAATGCATCGAAACACGTGTCACAGTAGATTTCAAGAAAGAGTGGTATTTACTAAGTAAAACAATAATTAAAAATGCATAGATTTTACCACAAAGTGACTGCCGAATCAATTAATGAAATAATAATAGTGAATATATATCTTAACCAAAATAATAAAATAAAAAATAAACTTGTGTTGTTAATTATTTAAAAAAAATAATAATTAAGTCAAAACTTCCCTGCACAACCACTTGAAGTTCGTTCTTCAAGTAGAATAAAAAAATATATAATGTCTGTTCCCTTTTTTGTGTATAAAAACCCTTGCGGTTCAACCCGTCTTATTTGTGCTGAGTTCGTGGGAGAAAAAGAGAAAAAAAATCCTAACATGTCTATGCATATGAAAGATGCACCTGTTTCTTGTAACAAGTTTAATACACGGTGGTTATAATTCATTTTTATCAAATTTATGAAAAAGTTTACTTTAAACAATATACCGAAAAAAATTATAGCACTTACATACGTTAAAATCATTTACCTACATGGACTTGATACATTACTTATGTTATTATATTAAAAAATATCATCGCTTATATCAGTTATGAAAACTCCGTATGCACCATCAGTTCAGATAAACGCATAAAAATAATAAATCAAAAAGTTTCACTTTTTTTTTTACATTATCTACTATTTTTTCTTTTTTCTTTACTGGTGCAACGCCTGAAGTTTTATCAATTCTTAAATGACATTTATTTTCCGGGTTTCTTTTTAATCCGAGAACGTACCTTAAGCGTTCAAATTGAGATATGACATTTCCGGATAAAAAAATCGATTCAATTTATCTGAAATCGGAGCGTTTGACGTTTTTATTTGTCCTAAAATCGTTGTTCTTTCGACATTTTTTCATTTATTTCAAACGTCTAAATTGCTTAAACTGTTGCACGTGACAATTTTTTGATTTAATATATGGTTTTCAGTTCAAACTAAATATATCATATAATCAAATAAAACACTCGAAAAATACCACATTTTTTAGTTAATGTATACACGACTAATTTCGTCAACAAGGAATGCTCTTATTTTCTCAACAACAAAAAAAACAATCTGTATGTTTACATGTTAATTATCAATTATTAATGTTTATTCGTTACATTTAAACGCTCTTTTAAAAGTTTTTATTTTTTTATGTGTACATTTATATAAAATATATAAAACTATTATTCCATCATGTTTATGCTAAATCAATAAGCAATATGAATATTATTTTAATTTTAAATTATTATATTTGTGTATTTTCTGTCCAGGCCGAATTTGGGAATACTTCAAAACGAAACGAAACCATTTTTTTTATCATTCATAATGTGTGTACAGATTAATGGTATATATAGGTTCCGCAAATATGAACCAAGGAATAAAATATTTTGTTTATAAAATACTGTTATTTTTACTGTAATAATAAACATCGTTTATCTATATTTGCGGAGACAGTAAAATATCATAAACTCGTGATAATAAATAGAATATTAATTGTTTAATAAAATTCGAACCACCCTGTTAATATGCGAGTCATCGTGCACCTAACTCTTTCAGTCTCATTTTTCGGGTTCATTAGTTTTTTTTCTTTTATTTCAGCTTTTTTTCTTTCATTTTTAATCCTTTTTTATCGATTATGGAGAGGGAATGAGTACGAAAGGTTTATGAAGTTAATTCAAATTTATGTGTGGGAAAGGAATTAATTTATTCCGTTGACTTTTTTACGCATGACTTGAAGGGTTTATCACGACCATTTGTTTCGGGTGCGAGTTTCATACTAGAGGATCACATGTGCTGCTAAGCTGCAGGAACTCAACCCAACTTCAGCTTTAATTCATTAGGGATGCGTTTATTTATTATGAGCCAAGAATGCAGTCATCTTAAATTTAGTGCAACACAAATGTACAAACATGTGTTATTCTTTAAACGATACAAATTCTTTTGGATGATATATATCTGCTTCAGTGAAAAATGATACTTTAATTTAATAAATATTATTTTCACAGGGAACTTATAAATAAATTTTCATTAATTACACTCGTTTGTACGAATACGGGTGTGCAATTCCAAACAGCTTTGCCATTGCTGCTATTTTATTTTTTCTATTTGGTTTTCTTATTCACTTCCTTTTCCGTATAACAGTAATGTTCATCAATCTTCTGCTCCTTCACCTACGTCATATCGCTCACTCCTTTCAAGACGTCATTAATCAAAAATCGTCAATTTTTAGTTGTGCATGTTTTCGGATGCCCAGAAAATGTACTATATCCCAGCAACAGTGTCATATTTTAAACTTAATATTTACCCGCTACAGGGCAGAAAGTGTTGTTTTTGCATTTTGAAGAAAAGGTATTCTTTAATTATATTTTTAAATATACTAAATATTTTTCAAATAGAGAAAAAACCTTCAGGTTTTACCTAAAAAGATCTGCTGTACAATAAAAAGTTTAATAAGTGGCTTGATATTTATTTTTAATACATTGTATTATATTATTGAACTTTAAAAACGTTCTCCTGAAAATCAAGTTTTTTGATTTATGACGTTCTTGAAAGGAGTGGGCGATATGTATCCTATTGAACATACTCCATCCCAAGACACATGTATCTCAAGACTGATCACAACCTCTTTATAAAATCAATTCACAATATTTTTTAAATTTGAATTTTACTTTGTAAATACCACATTATCTTAAAATAAATTGTGACACGTGTTTCGACGCATTCAACATAATTTTCAAACATTGTTTGTTGATAATGATGTTGATTTTATCAAGATAAGTGTCGCAATAGATTTTTTTTTAAATAATGGTATTCACTGGTTAAATTTAAACAAGAAAATGGATAGATATGGGCACCGAATCAATGAATGATATAATTCATATTCAAGTTAACACCACATCCATCCGATGCAGTGCCTATTCTATGTACTATTAAGTAGATGTAAAATTTATGTGAGTAGAAAAAACTACCTATAACCTTTATCTCCAAATTAAAAAAATGTATCAACGTTTTTAAGTATAAAGAACCTTTATTTTAAGACTTTAAAAGTAACATTGAAAGCTCTCACTGCACTCCCGGATCTGAAACAGAAGCTTTAGGCTTCCTAACAGACCACTTTTGTAAAAAAATTGTTGAGAAATTTGTGGAGAAAATTTTACGAATATTGCAATCAAATTGTATCACTATTTTACTGTGAATTTACATTTCATAACTTTCATTATCTCTGTCACTGCCAATCTAAATATTTAAAAATAAATTTGGAAAACCACCAACGAGTTTCTAGAAGTACCTCAGTATAGGCAGTTAAAGGGAATGATAGTTAGTAATTTTAGTTAGTTAGTTCAGTCAGTCAGCTATACCAGCACTTTAAATGCATTATATAAATTTAAGAATAAAAAATAATCTCTTGTAATTATTAAGACCCACGGAAAATTGAACCCGAGACCTCTAAGCACGGTGCCCAAACCTTCTAACCACTACACTATGGAGATGGATTACTACGGAGCGTTTTAAATTCATAACGCAAATATTATAGTAAATTTGTAATTCAATATGTTGCATACATTTACATGCATATTTATATATGTACACACCATGATCGCATTATTAGTAACTACACTACTTATGATTACATATTACATCTCTTAAATAAATAACGACTTAAGGTCGAACCTGCTTCCTTTCTCAATACTCTGCATACTCATCTGTGTAGCATCACTATACGGCCTATATTCACTTGGTCAGTACAACTCAACACGATCGTAAACCTTTTATTCAAATATTATTTTTTCTTCATGAATTTTTATTTTGAAATCATATCTTGTCTTTAGTTAAAAGCAAGGACCAAATACATAGTTACAATAATTTAGAAACATTTCAAGATTGATGACCTAAAAATATTAATATTCAAACTATTCTTCTGGTTGTGTTTTTTCCTTAAATAAAATAAATGTAGGAAATATAACAGGGATTTCTTGTGCGTTGTTGCTTTCATTGCTGCATTTCATTGCATTTTCGAGAGAAAATGACTACATTTATTTTTGACTCCGCTGGGAATCGAACCCATGATGTCTAGTACAGTAGCTAAAGGCGGAAACTAATATAAAGATAGTTTTCAGAATACATATACGTATTTACAGAGGTCCCTTTATATAAAAAACAATACCCAGACTTCCATCTTCTCTTTTTTTTTAATTAATGTTTTACTGAGTAAATACCACTTCTTAAAATCTACTGTGACACGTGCTTTGATGCATTCCGCATCATTTTCAAACACCGTTCATACGGTGTTTGAAAATTTATATATGTATATAAATATATTTAAAAAAATATATTTATATACATAAATATATATATATGTATACATATATATATATATATATATATACATATATATATATATATATATATATATATATATATATATATATATATATATATATATATATATATATATATTTATATATATATTTATATATATATATATATATATATATATATATATATATATATATATATATATATATATATATATATATATATATATATATATATATATATATATATATATATATATATATATTTGAACATATTTATTAGTTACTTTATTAGGTTCTTTTCTAACTCATTTGCGTATTTAGCCTCGTAATGATGTTTAATGTTATACTTTTTCAAGATGGAAACGGAATCATTGCATGATAGAAACGGAATCAGGCATGTTGGCTTTGTTTTAAATTACACAAAAAATATTTTATAGTCCATCGGTCTCAAAAACTTCTCAGTTCATCTGTTACTCTTCTCTTCTTTAGTCCAACGTATTTATGGGTCTTGAAATTTTCAGGATAGTGAAATACTCCCATATATGGGATATGATACGAACTACGCACGATGGAATGTTCTTTTGGTGGTTTAGTGTACACTAAAGGAAAAAATGTGTGATTTGCTCCGCGGGCCGCAAGTAGACACCCGGCGGGCCGCACGAGGCCCGCGGGTCGCGGGTTCACCACCCTTGCATTATATTATGTTGGTATTAAACCTATATTGGTTCGCGGTGTTGTGGGATACGCGAGCGCCGACCGCGGCTTGCGGGGCATGGCAGACCTTAGGGTAGGCACCGGGGAGCGAGTGCGGCACCTACCCAGCCCCAGGTAGAGCCGGCCAGAGGTCTGCCTGAACTGTGAATGGGGTTCAAGGACGGCACGGAATTCAACGAAAGTGATTTTAAGCTCTGTACAAGCTTCATCAAGCGCATTTCGGTCTGCGGCTAAGTGTTATTTTATCACATACAATATTTAACAAGATTTTACGTAAAAAAATTTTAAATCAAACACTGATTTTTTGAGTCTACTAAGTTGAATTTTATTGCTAAAAACACATAAAAATCAATTTTGTTACAACTGTTTCGCCTAGTTATGGCATTTTCAAACGAATGTTACATATGAATATTCGTTTGAAAATGCCATAACTAGGCTAAACAATTGTCACAAAATTTATTTTTATGTGTGTTTTTAACAATAAAATACAACTTAGTAGACTCAAAAAATCAGTGTTGGATTTAACATGTAATACAAAAATTAAAATGGATTTCTACAAATTAAAAGCCAAATCTTTAAATATACATTAATTTAATTTTAAATTTAAGTTTTATTTGGTAAATACCACTGTTTCTTTTTATTTTATTTTCAATTTGTTTGGCAGTCATCCGGTGAAATCATGTTTCTTCCAATTTTAAGTATTATTTTTATTTTCAAAATACATAAATAATGATAAAAAAAATAATAACAGTTAATACAACATTTCATAGTTTAAATGCGTTTAGCTTTATCATTTTGGAAATGACGACCGCAATTCTAGAAGCCAAGTACAAACAGTTTAGTAGCCTCAAGGAATAGTGGTATTTACTAAGTAAAACTTGAATAAAAATTTATACATAATACCACAAAGTGACTGCCGAATCAATTAATGAAATTATAGGAGCTAGTACGGTTAAAAAAGCAAAATATATGTTTGAAAATGATGCAGAATGCATCAAAGCAAATTTGGACTTCAAGAAAGTTTGGTAAGTTTTACCATGTAAAACTTAAAATAAAAATTAATAGATATTACCACGAAGTGACTGCCGGATCGAATAATGAAAATATCAATTTTAGATCGTCTTTTTTTCCTTGGACTCTCTCTACACCTAGCTGGTGCATAGGGCATCGCATTGAATCGATGGGGTGTTAAGTTGATCGCTAATTGTACTAAGGCAATGTGATCAGTCCCTCACTTCAGATCAAGCCAGGGAGCTCGGGGTGAAAAACATTAGTTATATGGGAAACGAAATGGAAGAAGAATAATTGGTATGAAAAAGATATTAGCAGTGTTGGCTGGGGGTAAATAAAAAATAAATACAAGATTTTAATTTATATTTTAATTACGGCGTAGATTTTTTTAAATGAGAATATGCAGGTTAAAGCGTAGAAAAGGCGTTAAAAAACAGCCACGTCACACACATTACGAAAATTGTTTATACTGTGCGTTTATATTTTCATCTGAATGGAATCTTTCATCTTTTCATTTACAAATAACAGTGCTGCCATCTGTTAAAATTCTTAAAACTAATTTGTCCTCAAAAATTTATTTACCTATATCATTACTTATCATTACGGATTCATTACTACGCGATATAAATATATACTTTTACATAAATCTAAACTTCTTGGCATACTTGTATCATGTTGTCATCCTCATAAAACATTAAAATTAAGTTGTTATTATTCATTAAATAAAATATTTTCAAAGTTTTTATTTTTTTATTTTTTATTTCAGAGATTGTCATAAAAGTGGTCTTGAAATTATTTATTACGCTGACTAGTTTTGCAATTGAATAGACTACAACTGCACTAGTTTTGAAATGAAAAAGACGGTAATGTTTTTTATTTTTATTTTAGGCAGATTTATAACAGTAATCATAAAAATGTCTCGTGATGTGAAATTACCGCAGGTAATAATTTGATTTATTGATGATAAATTGCCATTATTGAGTATTGTCATCACAGTCTTGTTAGTAGTAGATTTAATTAATAAGTTATGTTCTCCTTAACTTATTGGTAATATTTAAAATGTTTAAGAATAAATTGATTATTTTCGCATATACTTAGGTATATACGAATTGTATCGTAAAGCAGTGTTATTGAGTATACAGAGAAAAAATAAAGATTTATATTACAGGTGTCTGAATTAAAACAAGTCATTTTTGTAAGAAGGGGAGATGAAAGTCTAAGTATACCAGGGCTTATGACCTGTCGTTCGACTGGTTTAAGTGATCACTTCACTATTCTGATCATTATTGAACATCTATATTGCATAAATGAAATTCAACATCGATCAAATTTTTCATCAAACATTCTAAAATTTTTATATGCACTGTTGTAATATTCCTTTCGCGTGTTGGTTGAAATTTGGTAAAATGTTTTACAGAATTTTATTTATACTAATGAATGTTCGTTGGTACGTATTTTGATAATATCGACGGCCCCTACGTAAAGTACTTCATCTGCAAATCTGTTACTTTACAGGAGAGAGCTTAGAAGATTTTTTCAACGTATTTTTTTTATTAATTAACGGTTGTATCAGAAATTCTAAACTAGCATTTTACATTAAAAACATTAAGGTTTGTGATACGTGTTAAAATTAATACTTAATGTCATTAAAATTATTTGACTTTATAGACAAGTATACAAAAAAGATCGCTCGAAGTCATAAACCGATTTTTTTGAAAATATGCAGGTATAAGCTAAAAATGTGTCGCCTGGATGTAACATTTTGGATAACCGATTAAAATTGTATTAGTTACTTTTTCATAATTTATGTTTCCTTCTAGCTTAAGTTTTTGATGACAAATAGTCGAATATGTCAGGAGCTAGAAATATAGAATAAGAATAAATCCCTTACCGCACCCCAATGGTGCATAGGGCACTGCTTCATATAAACGCAGTGTTATCTCGATCGATTACACATGAAGGAAAGGTGATCAGCCCTCCACTTCAGGTACCAGTCCAGTGTAATATTGAATAAATATTAGAGTGAAAAAATCACTTATATTTATGCACTTATTTTATAGAAAAATGCAATACGAAATTAAATTTGTGCTTCGATAAGCGTGATTAGTTTTAAGTAATCGAACCCAAAAACCGAATTAATGAACTACATCTTTGAAAGAAATCATTATTTATTTATTTTTTCTCTTCTTAATTCGATCGCCTATCGCTTATATAAACCAACACTCCTTACTAAGAGAGTTTACATGACATTCTTATTTAATTAAATGAACAACCTGTTTTTTTTACAGCATTATTGGCAATATTTATCACCATAATTATATCTCATTGTCAAAATTCAGAATCGAAATTGCCAATCAATTGTGAATTAGTTCAAAATGCCATAAGGCATCATCTCCATAACATATAAATAACGTTTTTTTATCTGATTAGAAAATAGGCAATATGTGTGTAATAAATTTATTTTAGGATCATATAAATAATATTATTGTCAAACGATTGTAACTCATATTTGAATGTTTTCAATGTATACAAAAAGGGAATAATACAATTTTTTATGACTTTTATATGAAATAAATTGTAATGATATTAACATAGTACGAGTAAAAAAAACATTCAGAAAATATGCATAACATAAAATAATAATGCAACATTTTGAGTGTGTCCAAATACTTGTTCACAAAATCTGGATTATCTCCAATTACAGGAGTTATTTTCATATTATCATACCAATAGATGTCTCTAGTAAAGTTCTAGTGATTCAAGAACAAGGTTTTCTAATTGGTTCATACATATAGAACTTCCATGAATTTGAGTAGTGTGGTTGTCAATAATGGGTAGAATTGGTGAATGTTACACGTGTGTAAAGTGATCACTTAAACCAGCCTATGACGGTCGTCAGCCCCGTAAATGCCCAGACTTCCATATTCTTCTTCATCTTTGATGAGATGTCAAAAAATAAATAATAATGCCTTCGAAACAAAATATTGAATAAAGCTTAACTTAAATACAGAAATATAATTTGTTTTTCAATGGAGAGAAAATTCATAACTCTCTCATTCTGAACATATAGTGCAATTTTTACAAAATTTTAGTGTGTTCAAATTTTTGTACACAAATTATGGATTCTGGTCCACTTGGGAGTTATTTTTATCAATATTAGATATCTCAACAAAGCTGAAAATGAGTTTTGAGTTTTGGGATTTACAAGGCCGACGCCATGTCGTAGGCTGGTTTAAGTGATCACTTTAGACACGCTTAACACTCACCATTCTACTTATGATTGATAACCACAATACTCAAAGTTTAAAATAATAATAATACAGTGACATATAATTTATTCATTGCACGATGCTTGTGAAACAATGAAAATTACCAAATAAATAAAAAATGATTTTGAGATTTGGAAATCTTTATTTGGACCTTTAAATTTTTTGTTAAGTGGAAAGGATGATTGATATTCGTCAAGTGGGTGTCGCCAGTGTCGATATACATTTCTGCCCATTTTATATTTTTTTGTATACTGCAGCTGTCTAGTTCACAAATTTCGAATATGATTGACGTACGACGCCATTTGCAAAAATTAAAACATCTCCCGATAGGGTGCTTAATTTTGCGCCACCTGTATATAAATTCTTACCAATAGACAGCTATTTACAGTACTAGTTGGCTCATAAAACCCTCTCCTTTCCTGGTATTGTTATGTCAGACTGCATTATTCTCTCGGGGTTCTCGTCCGACCTACATACCCATGTATGGCCGAAATAAAAAGAGGAAGACGAGAAAATAAACACACGAAGCCGTTGGCGGGAAAAACAAAATAATAATAAAAGCGTTTACGATGCAATGCATTCTTTTTATTTTTCCTGGATGTCTTATTTTTGTTTACCGTTTGGCTGCGATTCTCCTTTTGCTGTGAGCCGTACGAGGAAACACGGGGACTATTAACATTGTGAGTTTTGTTTTTTATACTTTTTCTTCCTTTTACTCAAGGCTGATTGAAGAATATGCGGTTGTGAATGGTTCCACGTGGGCTAGAGATTAAATGGAAGCGACGGGATTCCGCACATGAAGCGAACGGATGCACCCTGTTTATTGTTTATGCAATACGTTCAAAAAGTGTGACGTATCAATCTAAAAAGGACCGTTATTATTTTTTTAAAATATATTTAAGGCAAACTTATATTATATGATAATTTTTATACATTCGTACACTTAAGGTTTTACAATACGCTCACTCCTTTCAAGAACGTCATAAATAAAAAAACTATATTTTTCAGGAGAACGTTTTTAAAGTTTAAAAATATAATACAATGTATTAAAAATGTATACCAAGCCACTTATTGAACTTTTTACTGTGAAACAGATCTTTTTAGGTAAAACCTGAATGTTTTTTCTCCATTTGAAAAATATTTACTTTATTTAAAAAAATAATTAAAGAATACCTTTTCTTCAAAATGCAAAAACAACACTTTCTGCCCTGTAGCGGGTAAATATTAAGTTAAAAATATGCTGTGTTTGCTGGGATATAGTACATTTTTGGGGCATTCCGAAAATATGCACAACTGAAAATTATCGATTTTTGATTTATGACGTTCTTGAAAGGAGTGAGCGAATAATGAATTTAAAAAATGATTAAGTAGATTTTTTCATCGAAAATAAAAGTTTCATTTTAAGTGGTTTAAAAATATATTTTTTATTATATGGTTAAGATAAAGATATATCTATAAATAAATAATTAAAATAGCAAGTAAGAAAACGAATGAATCCGAAATATATACGTATTATCATACTAACTTTATCGCGTATCATCAAAAAAGGTTCCTTATAAGTATTATATAATTTACTTTCACGGTATTTATTTTAACTATTATCGTAATGGCACTGGAAACGGGAGGTCTTGAAAGTCCTATAAAATTAGGTATTCTAATCAAAAGTTTCATATTTAAATAAAATAATAAATTAATGTATGAATAAAAAAATAAAAACGTTTACTTCACTACTTCGTATCGAAGTATATTAGAAGCGCAGTACTTATTACCTTGCCAAAGTTTAATTAGCGATGAAGTCACAAACCTGTGTTACGACTTGAATTTATAATATAAGTATGTAAAGTTTTTTTTATAACTTCGAATAATATATTTTTATCAACAGTATTTTGAGTGCGTCCAAGTCTTTGTTCACAAATCTGGGTATGTCCAGTATAGGTTTATTTTTATATTAACATCTCAATAAAGTGTATGATTGTAGTCCCGTGCTTAGTATCGCGGACTCTTAAGTCAGAGTTTCTCGGTTCGACCCACTCTAGCACAATTTGACAATTTTAATTTTCTTTTTTAATTTTATTTATTTAATAAAGTTATATTTTCCGCCTCCGTAGTGTAATGGTCAGCACGCTCGGCTACCGTTCTGGAGGTCCCGGGTTCGATTCCCAAGGGGGGTAAAATAAATATTAGTGATTTTTTCACTGTCATATTTATTCAATATTACCCTGGACTGGTACCTGAAGCGGAGGGCTGATCACCTTTCCTTCATGTGTAAACGATCAAGATAACACTGCGTTTATATGACGCAGTGCCCTATGCACCATTGGGGTGCGGATAAGGGTTTTATTATTATTATTATTAAACATTTATACATATGGCAAACTTTTACTTTTAGATTCGCTGTGCCTCTCCAAAAAAGAGACTGAGCTCTTGTGCTTGGAGAGGGACTTACACTCATGGTTTAATGTATTATATAATTAATGGTGTAATAGTATTTTTTATATATTTTTTGCAGATTTATAAGTAATGGGCATTTTTTTTTCTTAATAATTTTTATATCTTCTATTATTTAAATTTCTTTGGGGAGATTGAAATATTTAATTCCCAACTATTTCAAGTTCTGTTGAAATTGCTTAGTATTGCATTTTGGAGTTGAAAAATCATTTAAGAATACTTATTTTCTAATAATGAGCTGCTTAGGGTCATTATTAGAAAAAAAACACAATATTTCTTTTAAAAAAAGATGATGAAGAACACATCGCTCACTCCTTTCAAGAACGTCATAAATCAAAAATTGTCAATTTTCAGTTGTGTGTGTTTTCGGAATGCCCAGAAAATGTAGTATATCCCAGCAAAAGCGGCATATTTTTAACTTAATATTTACCCGCTACAGGGCAGAAGGTGTTGTTTTTGCTTTTCGAAGTAAAGGTATACTTTAATTTTTTTTTTAATATGCTAAATATTTTTTAAATGGAGAAAGAACCTATAGGTTTTACCTAAAAAGATCTGTTGCACAGTAAAAAGTTCAATAAGTGGCTTGATATTTATTTTTAATACATTGTATTATATTTTTTAAACATTAAAAACGTTCTCCTGAAAAATCAAGTTTTTTGATTTATGACGTTCTTGAAAGGAGTGAGCGATATGTCAAAGTCTGATTTAAGTGATAACTTAAACCAGCAATTGACAGGTTTAAACCCTGTAAATACTCAGACTTCCATATTCTTCTTCAACTTGGTTGAGATATAAACACTTATAGATTTATTCTCAATATTATTAATATTTAAAGCATTTACTTTGTGGTTAGTCATTTTTACTTATTTATTTTTTTACAAAAATGTTAATAAAATTAGTATGTAACCACTCACCGTGAGTGGTTATATACTAATTTTATTAACATTTTTGTAAAAAAATAAATAAGTACTAATAGATTTCTAAACTATCGCCAAACAATCGTTTCCGTGCTTTCTGCTTTCAAGTATCGATATTCATTGTAATACACATGATACTTTTTAAAACACGTACTGTATAGATAGATACACTCGCAATTTGACTAAAAAGTCGGACAAAATGTGAGTGGCTAATTACGGCTGTAATTGTCTCGTCAAGAGTCCATGTGATGGAATGTTGGATAGTAAAAAACGCGCAATTTTAGGCTACTTCCATTCCTCCGCGCTGCTTCCTATATTTCGACCAGTCCGACTCGCATCTAACGGTTGTGGTTTTTTTGGAACGCGGTCCGAAAGTAACACTTATCCAATTAACCCCTCAAGGACCGGTAACTGATTATATTCTATCTAACATTACTCATTGGTAAAAAAAAATTGAGATGTCCATTTTAATCGAACTTGACATTTAGTATGGATATTTTGAAGGTTTAAAATACTAGCGCACATAAATTTAGAAAATTAACAATATTTTGAGTGTGTCCAAACACTTGTTCTTATCTCTAATTATAGGAGTTATTTTTCATATTATTTATTGAAATCTCATCAAAGATGAAGAAGAATATAGAAGTCTGGGCATTTACGGGGCTGACGACCGTCATAGGCTGGTTTAAGTGATCACTTTACACACGTGTAACATTCAACAATTCTACCCATTATTGACAACCGCACTACTCAAATTTTTGGAAGTATATATATATGAACCAATTTAGAAACCTTGTTCTTGAACCACTAGAACTTCTCTAGAGACATCTATTGGTGAGATGAAGAGAAGCTTTTTTATTGAGCAGAAACTTGAATGCCTAGACTTCCATATTCATCTTCATCTTTAATGAGATGTCAACAAAATAATACATGAATTAAGTGTAAATAAACTTGCGTTGGCGGTATTGTTTTTATTTTTATTTTTGTATACTTACTTCTGGTCAGCACGCTCGGCTACCGTACTGCAGGTACCGGGTTCGATTCCCAGGGGGGTCAAATAAAAATTAATGTTTTTTTCACTCCAATATTTATTCAGTATTATTCTGGACTGTACCTGAAGCGGAGAGCTGAATTTTCCTTCATGTGTTAAAGTTCAAGATGACACTGGGTTTATATAATGCAGTATCCTATGCACCATCGGGTACGACAAGGGTTCGAGAAAGATGTTCACCTACTTCTTAAAAAGTGAGCAACAAAAATTTTAAAATAAATATTACAATTCTTTACACATACCGTATTTAATAGGATGATAACAAAAATAACGATAATATAACCAAGTATTTACCAAGTGAAATTTAATTGAAAACGAAGAGAACGTTAGAGGGTTGAACTTGTAAGTTGTAATACTCGTAAATCTATAGTAATGCGAGAATCGTCAAAAGGCCAGCGAGGGCAAGAGCGATAAATAAATACTATTCGGACGAGTAAAAAGCGGTTAAGTGTCTGCGGAGCTAAATTACTACCTTTGTAATCTAATGAAATTGTCTCGCTGCTTAGTTTAAGATTGAATTCCGTACACATTTTGATCATCCAACACGATTCCATTCGCCCCCTAGCCGGGCCGAATTACGGCAAGGTAGGCGTGAGACTGCACACTGAGATACTATTCTTATAATTCAGTTACGACTGTAAATATATTCAATTATATTGTATGGACAACTCGAATCTTTGTTTATTGAAAGATAATTGTTATTAATAGTCCACCTTTCATTCGGTCGGAAATTATATACGCAAACGGCGTTTGTACTATTTGTATATATGTGTGTCAGTCAAATTATTTTCTTGTTTTGTGGCCCACCTTCAAAATACTTGTACAATACTTTTGTATTGAAATACATCTAACTTATTTTGTTTTTTTATTCACACATTTTTATGTATTCGAAAAATACAGAATTTCGCCAAGGAATACCATTTTCTGAGTGAGTTCAAATCTTTGTTTTATATTTATTAAAAATTATATATTTTTTATATTAATATCTAACTAACTAAACTAACTAACCATCACGCCGCTTCTCCGCAGGGGTAGGCAGAGAGAATAGCCTTCGCCTCTTCCACGTTCATGCATCTCCTCATACATACCCGCCGATTTTTACGACTCCTAACCTGACCACTTTCAAGTATTTGGCATACTTGATCGTGCCATGTTTTTCTCGGTTTTCCTCTTCTTCTTTTCCCAATAATATTCGCCTCATAAATTTGTTTTACCGTTCTTTCCTCACTCATTCAACTATATTATATTAATTTCTCAACATAAAATGGAGAGCAAAGTGTTCCTCTCATGAAACATGGAACATGGAGCATGGACTCCTACAAATATTATTAATCTCATGACGCTTTACATATATACACATTCATCAATCCAACATAAATGGCTCTTGTGAACTCATATTTACAGAGTCATGATATTAAAGCCCAATATACGATAAATCGCAACTTAATTTTTTTTAACCCAGGCAACATTGCACGTAATTGAATTTTTAGCTTAAAATAACGTTTTTGTACAATTAAAACAAGTTTTTCATCGAAATACATGATTTTGAAAAGAAAAGAGTTATTGAACGGAGAGGAGTAAAAAAATGATTAAATTAAACATTTTCTAAAAAGAAAATTAATTCCAATTTAAAAAAAAAAATCGTGTTCTGAATTCGAACCTCAGATCTCAGCCTTAATGATATATTATATACATATATAGAAGTTTCAAAATTTTGAGTATTGTGGTTGTCAATCATGGGTGAATGTTGCACGTGTGTTGCACTTAACCAGCCTATGAAGGGTCATAAGCCTTGTTAATATCTAGACTTCCATACTCTTCTTCATCTATGTTAGGATGTCGAAAAAATTCAAAATACACTGATACATGTACAGAATATCGACATACACGTACGTATATCGCTCACTGCTTTCAACAACGTCATAAAAAAATCGTCAATTTTCAGTTGCGTATGTTTTCGAAATGCCCAGAAAATGTACTGTATCCTAGAAAAGGTGGCATATTTCAAACTTAATATTTACCCGCTACATGGCAGAAAGTGTTGTTTTTGCATTTTGAAGAAAAGGTATTGTTTAATTATTTTTTTAAATATACTAAATATTTTTCAAATGGAGAAAAAAATATTCAGATTTTGCCTAAAAAGATCTGTTACACAGTAAATGTTCAATAAGTGTTTTGATATATGACGTTGTTGAAAGAAGTGAGCGATATGTAGGTGAGATGACTTCGGTATTCGTGCACTTCGGGTACGTGCAGCTAAATTATTTACTCTTCAAAATAAAGCATGAGTTTGCACAAATTAAATCATGACTTATATTGTAAGTGCCTCCTTCCCGAACGATACACATTACACTTTTATCGCATCCATAACAAAGTGACGTTAATTATTTAGGTTCTCGGAAATCAATTTGGTTCACGCTTTGTCAGTACACAACTGATATTGAAATTCAATTTAACGATCCCGTATCGGACGCTGATGGAGACTCAATTTTGAGATTGAAAAGAGATGAAATGAACTGTCATCGACTTGCACATTGACGTTATCTTCACAAAAGATTCAATCAAATTAATTTTATACGAGGCGTCAGCGGTAAAAAGTGACGCGTAATGAGGCGTAATGTGTCGATATAAAAAATGTGCTCCATATTTGCGTCGCTGAAGAAAAAACCGGTAGAACAAATAACTGTCACTATATAACACACGCATACAAGTGTAATACGTTTAAATTGAAAAGTTATCGAAATATTTTGAGTGTGTCTAAATACTTGTTCACAAATCTGGATTATTTCCAGTTAGGAGTTATTTTATTTTAGGAGAAAGGTGTGTTGAGATGGTTTGGACATGTAGAACGAATGAGTGAGGAAAGAACGGTAAAAAAAAATTATGAGGCGAATGTAAGTGGAAAAAAGAGCAGAGGAAGACCGAGAAAAACATGGCACGATCAGGTATGCCAAATACTTGAAAGTGGTCAGGTTAGGAGTCGTAAAAATCGGCGGGTATGTATGAGGAGATGCATGAACGTGGAAGAGGCGAAGAATGTTTGCAAAGACAGAGTGGTGTGGCGCTCTATTCTCTCTGCCTACCCCTGCGGGGAAGCGGCGTGATGGTTAGTTAGTTAGTTAGTTATTTTATTGGATTTTTTTTAACATCTCAACATAGATGGAGAAGGATATGGAAGTCTTGGCATTTACAGGGCTTACGACCGTAATAGGCTGGTTTAAGTGATCACTTTACACACGTCTAACATTCACCAATTCTACCCATGATTGACAACCACACTACTCAAATTCTTGGAAGGCAGACCACCAAAGAGATGGATTAACAGCTGGGAATTGACATCGCAGGAGGCTAATCCTTCTTTAAAACAGCCCAAAAGGCTTACACCAAGCAGAAAAAGAGAAGAAGAAGAAGAGTTCAAATGAGAAAAACTTGAAATTCGATTATTAAGGGGATTATTTTTAGTAATAACATAAACTCTTCTTGTTGACAAAAGTGTAAATTTTATTGACTCGCAAGTTAAAATTATCTATAATTAGAGTTTTTATATGGTCAATTTATGCATATCGTAGTCATACAGGAGAAAGTGACCAAGTGCATTTTTTACAAAAACGTAGTCAAAAACTATTTAATATCTTACTAGCTTAATATTGCCCTGAAAAAATCCTAAAGGATTTTAAACTGGAAAGTACGATATTTTGACGTGCTAAGAATGGCTAACTGCATTGATGTTTATTTTTTTGCCAAGCAAAAGTGACTTAAATGGCCCTCCTGAACATTTTACGTTTTGTTAGTTGGTTACTTTCTCCTGTACGACTATGATATGGACTGTTATCGACGTTAGAAATATGGACTGTTATCAACGATAAATTTTACTGCGTAAATTCCGCCTTAGGGAACTTCATAAGGGAAGAGATTATTAGCAACTTTATTACTGAATTACCACTGCGGTACTTTTCTGCTGGTTAAATTAGCCGCGTTTATAAAACTGGGAAAATATTATTTTATACATATATATCGGATGCTGCGATCTCCGGTGCCGGGAATCACGAAACGGAAGTGGGCGGTATTTTATGCTCGTTGCAAGATGCTTCTGGATACAGCTTGTCGGATTCAATTGTGCATGCGAAGTTTACAAAAAAAAAATGTTTTGATATGGCAACTCCCCAGAGAGATTGATTTAAATTGTCTAATTAATTAAATCAACGACCACACACGACAATGATGTTTCTTTTTTAAAACATTATTCATAATATTATTACAATATAATAAAATTTGAAAGTGAGATTTATATTTATAATCTTCAGATTTTACTTCTGGTTTCTGTTTGAAATAGCAAAATCGTTTTAATTTTTTGGCTTCTGATATTCAAATAAATTTAAATGTTACAACTAATATTTATAATGAACAATGTATTGATATAAATATTTCACGTAAAATAAATACCAAATATTATTTCCAATAAACAGGCTGCATTAAAAAAATCTTAGCGTTAAAACAATCTAATGCTATCCCTGATTTCTTATAATAATACAAATACAAATTTTTAATTTGAGTTTCACTTGCTACATACCACTACATATTTCTTAAAATCTATCGTGACACGTGGTTCGATATATTCCGCATAATTTTCAAACACCGTATGTAAATACGGTGTTCGAAAATGATGCGGAATGTATCGAAACACGTGTCATAATAGATTTTAAGAAATATGTATGAAATATGAATTTAGCTTTACAACGAAATTCATTTATTCGGTCTAAATTTTAGAGTTGTATCCTTGGGACGCTGAAGGATGAAGTGAGGGTAGAAACTATTTAATACTTGTTAAAATTATAACATTTTGATTTTTATTTGATGTCAAAATATTCGATTAGTTGATTTTTGTATACAATGAGCAAATTTTACAGATAAATCTACCTTTCTATATGAAAACATGAAGATAATAAGCAACTGCAGTAAATTTGTTTGAAAGTTGTGGTCACTGGTAAAACCTATCACGTCGAGCTATAGTCTGCTTTTCCCTCCAAAATGGTTGACTGCAACCTGCAGCAGCCTTGGACAGCAATTACTTCTGCAGCGGAGACTCGTGTGTGATTTAATTCAAATTGTTATGATTAATATTCGTCTGTGATTTAATTGGCCGTATTCTGTGGTGCGTACTCCGGTGCTGTATAATTAGATGTAAACATGATCGATACCAATCGGTTACTTAGTATGACCAATATTAGATTCAAACCTTCTACGTGTCTAAAGAAAGCTAATGTCCTCACTTACGAATAATTTGGCATTTATTGCATTATCATACAATTGTAATATAATTATTATTCACAATGAATATTGAATAGTTTTAAGCAATATTTTCAGGTGGTTTCATTGGACGATGAATGCATTACTTAGTTTTTTTCCATCTCAATGATATTATTAGGACTCGTCAGAGATCCAATGAGAACCTAAACATATGATATATTTAAAGGATATAAGACACCGAGTCTCTGTATTGCTTGTGTAACTTTCGGAATATGTATATATTTTAATTTGTAATGAAACAATATTTGTACATATGTTTCTCAATTACAATTAATACTTAGAAGAAGTGAAAATCTATTTTTTTAATCATTTTAAATATTTTAATAATATGGTTTACTAACTATACACCAAAAATTAACCACTTTTTCATTAAATCAGAAAGTTTATTTTTCCTTTTTTATAATAATTTACTTTATTAAAATGCAAAAACAGCACTTACTGCCCTGTAGCGGATAAATATTAAGTTAAAAATATACCTCTAGGATATAGTACATTTTCTGCACAACTGAAAATGGACGATTTTTGGTTTATGACGTTCTCGAAAGGAGTGAGCAACGTATTCATTATACTCCTGCGAGGGGTCACACTACAAAGCAATGATTTGTCGTGTGCACTAACTAGGCTTTCTTTGTTTTGTCTACGACTCCACGAAATGACCATTTAGCCGGCTGCCTTCGCCGTGAATGCATTTACAGTCAATCATTTGTATAGTGATTTGGTATTTTGTGTTATTTAGTTGCTGCAGCTTTCTGCAGCCAGATGCGATTTTATAAAGTCAGGAGTAGTCAACACGAGATCATCATGATTAAATTTAAGTATTTTACATTGAATAATTTTCACAATTCTCGTAAGATGTAAGATATAAAATATTCAAAAATTTTCAATTACAAAAACACCCGAATAGAAGTAAGCTATATATATATCGAGTTTAGTTACCGTACTGGAAGTCCCGAGTTCGATTCCCAGGGGGGGGGTGAAAATAAATATTAGTGATTTTACATAGTAATATTCATTTAATATAACACTGGTCTGATTCCTGACGCGCAGGAGTGATCACTTTGTTATTACTACTATTACTGGCCCTTATCTCTATTCAATGGTGCCTAGGGCACTACATCAAATTAATTCATTGCATATTTGATCTTCAATTGCATGAAACCAAGGTGCTTAGTTCTACGCTTCAGATACCAGCCCAGTGTAATATTAAATTAATCAATTAATTAATCTCCAGGATGGTAGCCAAAAAAGGTAACCACTAGACTATGATGCGGATAAAATATTAGTTGTATAAAAAAATCGTTGTTTAAATTTGCCCTTGCAACGATAAATCTATATAAAAAAATGAGATTGGGCAGATTCCACCCTTTGTATTCTACCATCGTCCAGTTAAAATCATCATATTATAAAGCAAACTTTATTTAAAAAAAATGCAATGAATTACTAGCGCAATTAATCCCAAAGCGAAATCACAACGAGATATTTAATGATTATTTATTTCCGTACTTACCTGCGCTTTAATTTTTCCGTATTCAAAGTTTATTCGCTTTTCTATTGGCGGATACATTTCCTTCGCTTTATACATGACTAGTACACCTTTATTTTATTAAAGTTAATGTTAATTACCCAAATTTTAAGCTTATGACGTGCTAAATAATGAACGTTTCAACCCTATTCATTTATTGTCTTGATAAAATATTTAAATAAATAAATCATTTATTGACTTCTATTTATTCACTTTTTTGGAATTCCTGACTAGTATTTGATTAAAAAAATCACTTTATTGTCTGAATACATCGGATATTAACAGCTATCAGGCAGGATATACAAAACGAAAGATTACGCACGTTGTCATCAGCTGACTATAGAATGATGGTACTAGGATGCATTTTAAAAGAATTTCTAATGTTAAAAACCAATCTTTTTCCTCCAATTTCGCTTTGAGTATTAGCCTAAACACGTTCCCTGTGCTTCAGAATCTAGCAAAATTGATTGAAGATATCAAAGATTCACTAACCTGTTTCTTGCTGATTACTGTTGTGGCTGATAATGACTGCTCCCGGTGGAGGCTGCTAACGAAAATTGGTTGTGATGAGAATCCTGATTCTGATGATGAAAACTTGTGTTTTTCCTGATGAAGCTTCTGCAATATTCTTAATGGTGATATTCCTTTTTTGCATCTTTTTTGATATTTCATGAGCAATTGTGATTTTGCTCACGATGATATTTGATATTGTCCTGTGTGATATTTCTTTTGTGGGGCTGTTAATATTTGTTGAGATGACTTTCCCCATTATGACTTTATGTGATTGTGATTATATCCTTGTTTATTATCTGCATGTCATATTGTTTATGTGTTTTTTTGTTGCTATTTGATGATCATTCGCGATTTTTTTTCTGATGTGCAATCGTGATTTGTTTTGTTGAAGACTCCTGATTAAATTGATTCTTCTACTGTGGTATCAATCTTGTAGATTAGTTTGCAGCAACAAATGACACCTCATTCGCCATTCCGGTCTATATGCGCCACCCTCTTAGTGATTATAAAAACATAAAGTTATAAAGTATTTATGCTGATAATAACTGTTCACTTTTTCCAGAATAAGACCCCCGTGAGTTGACTTCTGATAAGCACATCTGATCTTCTCCATTGAACATTTTTTGAGCCTTCAAAATGCGTGTGCCTTTCTTTTAATCCGACTTGAATGATTAAAAAAATAAATAGAACTTTTAAAATTAATCTACTCTTAACCTCTAATAAATGCAAATGGTTGTAACTGAATGACGAAATAGTACATTAAAAAAAACGCACACAAAAATATGCAACAATAATATTTTTCAAGACAAGTGTTGCTAATGCTCGTAAAATTAATTCGTTCATAAAACACGCATTTATTGGATGGGCAACATTGTAATCGGTATCATGTTAGTGATCACACAAATATTTGTCACATCAACTATTCACATTATTTTTTACACCTCAACATAGATGAAGAAAAATATAAAAGTATGGGCATTTACGGGGCTTACGACGGTCATAGACTAGTTTAAGTGATCACTTTACACACGTGTAACATTTACCAATTCTACCTATGATTGACAACCACACTACTCAAATTCTTGGGACTTCTATATATATTGTTCATTATTGTTCAAACATAGTGCTTGAATCACTAGAATTTCACTAGAGACATCTATGGTGAGATGAAAGAAGCCTTTTATTGAGCAGAAACCTTTCATTTGTATGTGTTACAGCCTATGACGGTCATAAGCCCCGTAAAAGCCCAGACTTCCTTATTTTTCTTCATCTACGTTGAGATGTCAAAAATATTACATAAAATAACTGTTATTATTGGAGATAATCTACTTTTATAAACTTTGTATTCTTTTGAAATATTTGCATGCTTCGCTATAATTAGAAGTTCAGAGCCATCAACGCCTCTTTGAAAGTGCATTATATTTATTTACCGCGCGAAGCCTTTATTATACCTAATAATCATTACATTTTATTACTTTGAAAATTTACAAGCCAGCGTAAGATAATAGTATACTAGCCGAAAATTAAAAGTAAAATTTGCCGGTAAGTTAAATTTCAATTTAACTTCTATAATAACAATAAAAAAACGAAATTCTTAATGCGGGCAGAGTTAGAAAGATCAAATTCTTTACTTAGAACGATTTAAACGGTTGAATGATATTTTAAGCAGGCGCGAAATCAATCATCGGAGTAATGAACGAAATTATTAACACGAAAAACGTTACGAAAAATAAAGGAGTTCGAATTAATAGGTGAGGTGAAAATAATTTTACTCTATTTTCACTAACAAGGAATATAATTTTAATGTTGGCACCTTCTTAATCTATATTTAAGTATTTTTGTTAAGTTCGTGTAATTTGAGATAATTACACAGATGTTAAGAAGTTATAGATAGTATTTTTAAAACATTTCGAGGCTTTAAATAATTATAACAATGTACTGGTACTTAAAGGTTAAGACTAATTTTTATTTAATTTTATTTATGATCAAGAAAGCAACAGGCAAAGTAGTGTCCTATGTACCATTGTATACAGATAAAGAAATGAGAATACTCGTACGTAATAAATACAATACATTTTTACTTACATATCACTGTTTGGAATAATTTTAAAGTAATATCATCGAAAAATAATTTATTTATTTATTTATTTTATTTATTTTCATAATACATAGATACATTCAAATATACATATTCATTTCATATATACATTTATTATATGTATTACGGCTCTTTAGGCATGGCCTGTGTTGAGCCGAATACTAACATGTTAATACAATTTTTATATTATTTTTTATTTTTAATTAATATATATTTTTTAAATTATTAGATTATAAATATAACATACAGGAGATACAAAAATAATTTCCAGTATAAAGGTTTTTGAATAAGATAATTACACCTGGACATTAATTAATTCACATTAATTTTTTTATTTTTAAAAATAATTTATTTATAAAATAACTACGGATTTTTTAGGTGTATTCATACAATATGTATTTGGAAGAGCATAAATTGCTAAACAGTAGACGATCTTATGTACCGTTAAATACAATACATACATATTGTTCTTAAACAATTATTTAAAAACATATTTTTTAATCAAAGATGATTTTAACATCGGAAAAATTATTCGTTGATTTTTAGATTAGAAATTTTCTCGTCATACGATTCACTATAAACTAACTAACTAACCATAACGACGCAAGAGTAGGCAGAGAGAATAGAACGCCACGGCACTCTTTTTTTGCAAACATTCTTCGTCTCTTCCACGTTCATGCATCTCCTCATACATACCCGCCAATTATTTAGACTTCTAACCTGAACGCCTTTAAGTACACGATAAACTATACGAGTATATCTAGGGATTTCATCAAGATGTTTGTGTGATGTTTATACTTAGGTACATTACAGTCAGCTGCTAAAAGATCAACACTTAGCGACTGTTTTTGCCTAGAATTTTCACTCATGAATTACATGAAATTATGGTAACTTTAAACATAAAGAGGAAATCCACTCACGAGTAGGCATAGGCTATGAAACTTATAAAGTTGAAGCCTGAGTAGGGACATGATAAACGGTGTTGCATAAGTCGTAGCTAGATTTCAGAGTCACTTGGACGTTATAATAATAATAATAAAACCCTTATCCGCACCCCAATTGTGCATAGGACACTGCGTCATATAAACGCAGTGTTATCTTAATCGTTTACACATGAAGGAAAGGTGATCAGCCTCTGCTTCAGGTCCCAGTCCAGGATAATATTGAATAAATATGACAGTGAAAAAAATCACTTATATTTATTTAACCCCCTTTGGGAATCGAACCCGGGACCTCCAGAACGGTAGCCGAGCGTACTGACCATTACACTACGGAGGCGGATATTAAAACTTGGACGTTAGCTAATTAAAAAAAAAGAGATCAACACATTCTAACGAATAGCCAGTTTTGTACTCTAGCATATTATGTTATGCACGGATATGTATTATCCTTGTCTCCTCCTGTCCTTTCCAGTTGGCAACTCCTGCGTCCTGAGTTAGTAGATCCTGCAGCTCACGGCCATTTCAAGGTCGGCCATGACTGAGCCATCGTCTGGGATATAAGTGGAATCGAACAGGGAAGTCTCGTGCTCTTAAATTATTTATCAAATGGAAATAACACTTAATTCCATGAATCATGAAAATATAAAAAATATAAATACATACCCCTTGTATGGATGGTGGTATTAATTTACATACGTCGCTCACTCCTTTCAAGAACGTCATAAATCAATAAAACCTGATTTTTCAGGAGAACGTTTTTAAAGTTTAAAAATATAACACAATGTATTAAAAATACATATCAAGCCGCTTATTGAACTTTTCACTGTGCAACAGATCTTTTTAGGTAAAACCTGAAGGTTTTTTCTCCATTCGAAAAATATTTAGTATATTTAAAAAAAAAAATAATACCTTCAAAAGTTTTTAAAAAAATAATTAAACGATACCTTTTCTTCAAAATGCAAAAACAACATTTTCTGCCCTGTAGCGGGTAAATATTAAGTTAAAAATATGCCTTTTTTGCTGGGATATAGTACATTTTCTGGGCATTCCGAAAACATGCACAAATGAAAATTTTACGATTTTTGATTAATAACGTTCTTGAAAGGAGTAAACGATGTATGGTTCTTTTTTTTAAAATTTAAATTCATATCTAATGCAAATTAGATTAATACCACTTTCAATCCTTCAATAATTTCATGAATCCCCTCTAAGTTGTAATAATGGGCAGGACATGTTACAAGACGAAACATCTCAAGATGGACACCTAAAATTTTAAGATTGGGAGAACAAAAGAGGCGTCGAAAGACCTCTGACGACAAAGCCGCTGTGGGGGTAAAAACTGGCTACAAGCAGCAACAGACCGAAAAATATAAGGATACAGAAGAGACCTATATCCAGCAGTGAAGGACAGAAGTCTAAAGAAGAAGAAGTTGTCCTTAAATTTTAGGTGTTAGTTTACCGGTAGCCATTAGTCGAGATGCCAAATACCGACTAGTCGCTTATTTTTTACACCGACTAATCGGCTTACACAATCGTTTAAAAAAAGGTTCTTTTCATAAGCATAAAATAAATATTCGTATTGTTTAGCTGCCTCTCCGAATTTATTATTTTATTCTCATAAATGATAAACAAAGGGTTAAATTATGTTTTACCTAAAATATGTTGATGATCTCGAGACGCCCTTGGACTCGGCCAAACTAACCCTTGAATGCCTAGTGGCTAGCGGCGCGGTCGGTCCGCTGCGGCCGCCACATTCCGTGTACCCGAATGCATCCAGCATGCATCTCGTCTCGCGACAGCTTCACGTGTGCATTGTGCATAATACGTACCTATCATTAGACTTGACTAAACTTGACAACTGCTCCGCTGCCAGATACCGAATATTTGTTTTGCCTGATTTATCATTCACGTGGGGTATAAATCAAATCTCGCAGTTTCACGGCCGCTAAAGAATATCAATAATTATTTATAAATAAGAGGGAGTTCAGGGGTCTAGGGAGAAGTAGCGTGTGATGTGAGAAATATACATTATTTATTAATTGATTACCGAACTGGGTGATTTTAATATAGAATTTTTATTAAAATATATATTACTGTTTATTTATAAACGTATTCTAATTCACGAATATTTTTTTTAAACTTGAAAATAAAAGATGATACCAGTCATGAATTGCGCCTCTCGTGATCAGACTGTCGTTCGGGAGAAATAACAAGTACTTTGCAATTTTTTTACAGGAAAAACATGTTGGAATGAATTCAAGCGAAAGTATTTTTTTTAAATTAACAAATAAAAACAACTATAAAAATGTGTATATTTAAACGAGTACTGAGGCTGTACAAATCTGAGAAAATTTTGTTTTACATAGTCAATATTATCGTTAAATTTTTATTGTTATTCTGGTGGAAGTCTTAGCATCCGTCTGAGTTCAGACTTCCATCTCTTTTATATAAAAACGATAGATGTTGTATCTCAAGTTGTGAAACCTTTAATATTGACATCACCTTATAGGTGAATAATCCATATCTGATTAATAAGTTAAAATATTGTTTTTAAAACTCTTATCCGCACCCCAATGGTGCATAGGGCACTGCGTCATATAAACGCAGTGTTATCTTGATCGTTTACACATGAAGGAAAGGTGATCAGCCCTCCGTGTCAGTCTGGTACCAGTCCAGGGTAATATTGAATAAATATGACAGTGAAAAAATCACTAATATTTATTTTACCTCCCTTGGGAATCGAACTCGGGACCTCCAGAACGGTAGCCGAGCGTGCTGACCATTACACTACGGAGGCGGACAATATTGTTACAACATGATTAATGTATACATATTTATAGTAAATTCCATTTAAACATTATATTCACAGCAAAAATATTTAATGCATTCTCTTAAATTTATTGCAGTACGAAAAAATATTTCTTTGCCGTTAGTTTAATGTTTGTGATTTCCACTATACTTGTTTTTGACTTTTTACTACAGAGAAAGTTAAGCTTTTTCATTCGGGAAATATAACCGAATAGAAACCTCGTGTATCGAAGCAAGTTCCGTGTAAATGGACAAGTAAAAGAAATTAAAGTTCTACAGGTGTCCATTATCACAAAGCACTAATTCATTTCGATTATCATTCCAAAGCAACGATACGAAATCATCAAAAGAAACTCTTCCGCTGTACTTACTTTAAAATGTTTCAAAAATAAACTCGTTGGATTTTCGCTCTTTGAATTCACGTCAGAATCTCTGATTGTCATTTCCAATTAAAATTGTCGCTTGGTGAACGAACAAAAAAACTTATCGTAGGGTCGCTAAAATGTTTCTTTGGCGATTTCGCGGCTTTGTGAGGTTGATAAAGTATTATAATATTATCTCGAATCTTGTCTCAGCTCTGGTTTGTCTCCTCTTTGTGTTCTTGTCTCTTGTCTAGCGGCGATCTTAAATTACATTATGTTAAATATATAAGAATATCTACGCCCAGGAAGACAATGAAACTATGAAACGTATTTTAGATAAAATGTTTGCGTTATGTCCGATTGTATTACAATTATTACTACCTCTTGTATCGAGAATTGAGACCGGTGAAAGATTCGTGCAATAAATTGTGTTTGCTCTCCATTGTCCGTTTATTAAATTATCCTAGATACCAATGAGCTACCTCTTACCGGGAATTGATATTATTTTACTAACAATATACTTTGTAAACAAGTATGGTAAATTATATTATAAATATTATTATTATTAATTAAGTTTTATCTTCAGGCCCTATCCTTACCCGAGAGTTGATAGAGAACCGCATTATAACGACGGTGTGTTAACTTGATATTTGATTTCGTTAGGCAGGGTGATTAGTCTTAAGCTCCAGATTTTTGAATCAAGGATTGGAATATACCTGATGATGACATGGAAAAACACTAATAATAATATCGTCTAACATCAATTTGTTAAATGAGTTAAAAGTAAAAATCAAGAAAAAAATATGGCAAAAGTTCAGAAAAGCAATGGGCAGACTTAATTTAGAGCTAAAGAAAAAAAGTATTGTGATATTAAACACATTAATTAGATGTAATATGTGGCATTTAACCATACTGAGATTTTAACCATACTGAGCCACAGCTCTTTTAAAAATCATTTTGACGTCACAAAGTATTTTTCCCCGCCTGATGTAGGGATTTTTTAAAATAAAAGTTAAATGATCAATAATTTTTTGAGATCTTTACTTAGTTGTGAGAAATTTTATTTCTTAGATGCAAAAAATACGGCATAAATAACAAAAGGATATAAAAAATGAGAAGAAAAAATAGCTACGAAACTTTAAAAAAAACATTTGTAATTTCATCACATATTTATATAAGAATAGTAATAGTATTTGTTTTTATTTATTAATCTACTTCCTTATAAAATAGTCATAATTCACTATTTTCTGCGCACTTTTTAAATCTTGATCATGATTTTATAGAACAACCAATATAATAGTACTTATACTTTTGGACATCAATATTGAACTTGATTTTTAAATCTTAATGTGTTTTTTGTGCAATATATAGAGACAGATAATGTATTCTCAAAGCAATTGAAAAAGAAAAACTTGATATTCTACCGTTACCATATCTACGAGTGGCATTAACTCAGCTCAGTTTGTAATGTAGGTTTAGTCGTACTTACTGAAAAAAGGAGTAAGTTTTTAGTGCCTATACTTCCATCCTCATACATAATACAATGCTAACTGGAAAGCAGTCGTGAGCTTCTCGAGTGAGATAAAACAAACCATAATATTAAACGGATAAAAAATATAAACCACGATCGCACAACTTACCTATAACTATAAACATATGTATTCGTATGATATTATGCATCATACACTAGCACAGGGATCCGCAACCTCTTGGACCAAAAGATCCAAACGTGAGTGGCAAAGCGATTATTAAATTTATTTAATATTTATAGAATGTCTAGAAGTATTTTTTTAACATATTTTTTCTATCAGTGATACTTTTTTGTGCAGATTTAAATACCTATCATAAATGTATAATTGACGCCCTTCCCTATCAACTTTTAGCTACTGAGGTGATTTAATTTCACGTAAGCACTGACGTGGGGGCTTCAGAGGCCCGTATATATATATTTGTTTATATTTAAAAATGTTTACGTTTTTTAGGGTTAAGTGTTTAATGATTAGCTTTAGTGGATACATTTAAATTATATTAAATATTTTTATTTATAATTTATTAATTAAAAATTAACTATTATATCAAAATTAAGAAAACACTAGGCATTTTTGGCAAAAATCACACGAGATCATAAAAAACAAAGTATTTAAAAATATATATTTTAAAATATCAACAAATTAACTTAGAATCTTAATTTTTAATAGTTTTTCTAGCAAATGGCAAACAAACAGTTTTGGTACCATAGAACGGGGCTACTTGAACTTTGATGTGTTACTTGAGCCCAGTACAAAAAAAAATTAATCTGTATTTGGTCTACAATTATGAACGTATCGACATGATTCATTGTTTCCCTGACAGGTGACACTCATTGTCACGATACTTCGATAGATACCACGATCTAAATGTTTTTTTGTACTGGGCTCAAGTAACACATCAAAGTTCAAGTAGCCCCGTTCTACGGTATGTATATTAACTTTCAAAGCATGAGAATGGTTTATTAATATAGACAAAATATAGACAACTATAGTATAAATAGGTATGTTTGCTAGCAAACTAGGTTTTTATTGGCATATTGAACATGAAAGTGGTTTGAGCCTAGTGTGATTTTTCAAAGATTGTTTTCTTTTTAATGTTTTTATTTTTAACAATATAAAGGTTTTATGAGGGCTCATATGTGCTTAAACGGCACCATCCCCCTTATCCAACCAAACTTAAAATGAATATACAGAGATTTATAAAAAAAATCCGTAATTTTTTTTTTTAATTTGACAAAGAAAGAGCCACACAAATTGCTTACAGAGGCACGTGTGGCTCGCGAGCCAACCGTTACCGACCCCTGCACTAGTTCGACTACTTTAATGTATGCCCGAAGGTTCGGAAGCATATATTTTATTTGATATTATTATGCGTTTAGTAAAATTACATGGTTAGAAGCTTATTCCTTCTACCATAATTTATTATAAATTCCAATATATTACATTAATGATATCATCATATACTTTGATTACTGCGGGTGCCTGTAATTCGTGTGAAATAACCCACCAAAAAATTACAATTTTGACATCTCAACATAGATGAAGAAAGTATGGAAGTCATTTAAAGCGCTTACGAACGTCATAGGCTTGGTTAAGCGATCACTTTACACACGTGTAACATTCACCAATTCTAGCCATGATTGACAACCACACTTTTAAATTTTTGGAACTCCTACATATATTGACACAGTACATGTGAGTTTATCTATGTTGGGATAGGGAGAGGTCGAAATCCTGGATTAAATTCACTTACTTGAGACCTGCCTAAAAACATGATAACCTTTTTATGTAGCTGATAGTGTAGTGGTTAGCGCGCTAGGCTACCATGCTGGAGGTCCCGGGGTCGATTCCCAAGAGGGTCAAAATAAATATTAGTGATTTTTCAGTCTAATATATATTTAATATGACCCTGGACTGGTACCTGAAGCGGAGGGCTGATCACCTTTCCTTCGCGTATTTAACGATCAATATAACACTGCTTCTATACGATGCAGTGCCCTATGCACCATTGTGGTGCGGATAAGGGTTAGAAGAAGAAGAATAATAATTTGGATGAATTAAAAGAACTAATCGCAATTATTATTGTACCTTCACAATTCTGACTTAGAATGGGGACTATCGTACAAAATAAAGCAATGTAATAAAAATGAAACATAAAATATAAATATAAAACAAAATAAAACAACCCTTGATAAAGGAAGAAAATTTTCTCTTTATACCGTATAATTCCACAGTAAATTGTTTAAAATACCTTTGTTGATGTTATTTGAATATTTGGTAAATTTTCAAATAATTTTTCGATACCTACTTCAATGTCATTCTAACATGTTTTAAATCTCAACATAGAAGAAGAAGGATATGGAAGTCCGGATATTTACAGGGCTTATGACCTGTTAAAGACTGGTAAGATATCTCTTAACACATGTGCAACATTCACCAACATAGATGGCTGTTGTGAACTCGTATATACTGTGTCACGAGATTGATCAATATATTGGAGTTCCAAAAAATTGAATAATGTGGTTATCAATCGTGAGTAGAATTGGAGAATGTTGCACGTGTGTAAAGTGATCACTTCACCAGCCTTTGGAAGATCATAAGCCCTGTAAATACCCAGACTTCTATATTCTTCTTCATCTAATATGTTGAGAAGTCAAAAAAATGTAAATATTACTCCTAAGTGGAGATAATCCAGATTTGTGAACAAGTATTTGGACACTTTCGAAATGTTGTATCTAATTATTCAGTTTGATATTTCACCGTCAGATTCAAATACATAATATGAAAATTAGTTTTATCCAATGTACCTACTCTCGAACATCGTTCACTTACTTACTCGTATCCGTATATTATTATTATATATTATTATATTATTATATATTATTATATTATTATATATTATTATATTATATTTTCAAAAAATTACTTTCTCCATCCGATAAAAATATTTTAATTCATATAATTAGGTACAGCATTTTTTCATCGATTATTGAACTATACATTTTTTTTCGATGTATTCACTTAACTAAGCTTTACTTAATTGAGGGCAATGGAGCAAATCGTATACAATTTAATTAAATTAATAGCGCGAAACAATAAAAACAAGCTTTTCAGCCGATTTATTGTTGTATTTAATCGTTATAAGATATTCCATTCAGAGATTATTGGGCTATTAGATTAGACTTTAATTACAATATCGACTTAGTTCGTTTGTTAATCGGAAAATTGTTGTAGAATACGTTTATATGTATGATTCTTTTTTTCTAAAGAACAAAAAGTTAGCTTTTAGACATTTAGTGAATAAATGACGTATTGACTGTAACATTTTGAATGTGTCCAAATACTTGTTCACTTATTAATAAAAGAGTTTCTGCTCAACAAAAAGCTTCTTTTCATCTCACCAATAGATGTTTCTAGTGAAGTTCTAGTGATTCAAGGACAACGTTTCGAAATCGGTTCATATATATATAGAACTTGCTAGAATTTGAGTAGTGTGGTTGTCAATAATGGGTAGAATTGGTGAATGTTACACGTGTGTAAAGTGATCACTTAAATCAGCCTATGACGGCCATCAGCTCCGTAAATGCTCAGACTTCCATATTTTTCGTTATCTTTGATGAGATGTCAAAAATAATACGTATTAACTGTGTACAAGGTACCTATGATAGCTTTTTTGTAAATGATACTTTGTGGCACATTTTATAAACATAAAATAAAAACATCAAACAAACATTGTTTTTAATCACTTTTATATTTGAAACTTTTCCCAGCCGGTTTCGACAAGCACGTTATCATCTTCAGGGTTGTACATCCCTCAAGATGACAAGGTGATTGTCGAAACCCGTTGGAAAAATGTACCAAAAATAAAAGTGATTAAAAAAGCTTGAGTTTTATTTTGTAAAAAGAGATAGCATTCACTATACTTCTGTTTTGTAAAAAAATGATACTGCAAATTTTAACTACCTGAAAACAAGTTTAGAAAATTTGTTTAAAAATACAAAGAAGATATAGATATAAAATTCCAGTAGAAAGTTTAAGCATTAACTTCCCTATTTATAACATCCAAAACTACATTAAGGTATCAGTAAGGTTATGATTATTTAAAATTTTAATACTCGTATACAGAGTACATCATCTTCTCATTTTATAAAAGTGAATACTTTTCGAAAGATTGGTAATAAAACAGTTAAATTAATTTAATTTTCATTGTTTTTTTTTTTTAATTTCATGTAAGTAAGCATTTTAAAAAATCCTGTCACAAATACGGGTAGCATTAATTTCTTAATGTATTTGAGTAAGTTCACATACTCTTAGAAAAGTTTCATATCTTGAAAACAAACTACACGCCCAATAAATTGGAATAATTCTGTAACATTTGGCGTTTTGACTATATTGACGCTATAATATTCTAGCACTAGAACAATAAAATCATAATTTCAAATAACATGATTGTCTACTCTTTGTTTTATGGATATGTAGTTACGCTCTTTGTTGTTATTTTATTATGACATGTCGCTCACTTCTTTCAAGAACGTCATAAATCAAAAATCGTCAAATTTTAGTTGTGCATGTTTTCGGAATGCCCAGAAAATGTTCTATATCCCAGCAAAAGAGGCATATTTTTAACTCAATATTTACCAGCTGCAGGGCAGAAAATGTTGATTTCGCATTTTGAAGAAAAGGTATTTTTTTAATTTTTTAAAAATATTTAAAATATTTTTTAAATGGATAAAACATCTTCAGGTTTTACCTAAAAAGATCTGTTGCAAAGTAAAAACTTCAAAAAGTGGCTTGATATTTATTTTCAATACATTGTGTTATATTTTTAAACTTTAAAAACGTTCCGGTGAAAAATCATGTTTTTTTTATTTATGACGTTCTTGAAAGGAGTGAGCGGTGTGTAATATAATCAAATACTTTACCATAAAATAGCGTAGAAATAAAAGTTTGACTGCATTGTAATTGCGGGGGAAAAGTACACATTAACGCCATCTATAAACACGCAGAGAAACACTACAAATTTTCCGAAATAAAAACATTTTTATTAACCAGAGGAAAAAAACAAAAACAAAAAATTACTGAAATTAAAGAAACGTTTTCCTTTCCAGTAGATCTGAATATCTAATTTTGTATATATGACGGCATTCAATTGATATAATATAAACTTGTTACAGACTCCTTGAAATCATTTTGTTCTACCAGTTTTAAAAAATACATCAATATCAATATTTGTTGAATAAAAAATAAATTGATGCCTTATTATCTTGATATTAAACGATGCAAGCCTAGGAGATCAATCCTAGCTAGGTATTATGCCTTGGGTATCAAATAAATTATTATAAGTTTACACATCTTTTTAATCATATGTGTATGCGTGTATACATGCATAAATAATGTTGTTTCTTGGAATGGGTAAGCTTATTGAAGCAATATACAAAATTTTAAGTGTATAAAGCTGTATTATTTTGAGAAATAAAAATACTTCGTTTTTTGATCCACTTCTTAATAACCAACTAGTTTCGGCAACAACCTGTTGCCCTCCTCAGGGTTTAATTTATGTCTATGAAACTAGTTGGTTGTTAATAAAAATGTGAGTGGATTAAAAAACAAAGTATTTTTATTTCTCAAAATAATATATCAATATGGTCCACAAAGTTAATGCTTTCAATATTTAAAAAAAAAGTATTAGGCTGTGTTCATACGTGTTTACCATATATATCTTCTTCTTGGAGTAGACCTTGTGGCCTGTTTTAAGAGGGATTAGCCTCCTGAGATGTTGATTACCAGCTGTCATTCCATCTACCGTCTTCTACCTTGGAGTTGGCCGTGCAATGCAATGTGTTTCATTCTCCTTACATAAGCATACCATTGTCTTCCCCAGCTAATGACATCTTCGATCTCTCGTATTTTTCTTACCCTTGTGTACCTTATTCTATCTCGTAAACTCTTGCCAGATATGCTCCTTAGACTCTTCATTTCTGACACTCCTCAACCCGCCCAGTTTAGAAAGTGAACGTTGTAAAATTTGGCCCTTGAGTCTGTGGCAACTACTCTTTCAGAATAAGAAGCTTCATAGATTTGAATGAATGATTGCCTAGGCCAGTCCTTACCTATGAATGCGTCATGCTTTAAACATAATCTTATTGCACTGACATAAGGCTTGTATATGTGATAGTGATCAGGGCTGTGATATTGACTAGGATCTGATTAGAGCAAATTCTAGTGTCAAGTTATGGGTAAAAAACAAACTAATGTATAACATGCACAATACAAATTCTCTCCTCTAATAACTTTTAATAAATGTCTGAGACATTACTATTTATCATTAGAATCCTAACTGTCCATCAAACCTCCTCCCTTAGATTTTCCTTCTACCTCCTTCCCTATTGTGCTCCTTTTTTTGCCTTCCTTATTATCATCAATTTGTATATGTTCAAGTACTATCTACCCTATGATTGCAAACAGCTATATATGGTATTGTAGGCGTCTGGCCACACCGTCAAATTGGCACCGCTGAAAAATACGAACATGACGAATTCGCTACGGAGATTCCCGAACAAAATCAACGATCGCGGCGAGCCGAGAAGAAAAGGACGAGGTCACCTACACCGTTTAGCCCAAACGGACGTGTTTATCTAGCTTCACATTTTAACTTCCATAGTTCATAAATTAATTAGATTAAATATTTTTAGTAATTATCAATAGTAATTGTAATGTACGAGCTTATATAAATAAACGATCTGTAAGTAAGAATTCTTTAAATATCATTTTCTGGCTTCCCTTTTCAATAACCAACACGTGATTTTTTCACGTGCCATCAGACAATAGCAACACGCTATAAATAGTCACCTCAACGTAGCAATCCGCTACACACGCACACATCAGGTGGCTATATTGGTGACCACAGACGTTCTTAGGTCGCTATATTGGTGACCCCAGACGTTCACAGGTGGCTAAAGTATCAAACGTTTTTGACCAATATCACTAGGCTGTTTTTGGTTGATTGGAAGATATTGCTTTTTATCAATAAGCCCGCCAATGTACGTATTTCTTTTCTGGACATGAAGTTTAAGTAAATAAATAAAAATTATGTCTATTTACTTTGCAATCTTCTTCCACAAAATGGTATAATATAGGTGGTAAAAAATAAAATACTAAAATTAATGCAACAAATATATATTTTATTGAAATAAATAAATCACATAATATCAACAACTTTCACAGGGTCACAGTTGTTTGTTCTTGTCTTATAAATATACAATATATAAGGTAACTCTTAAGCCGCGGTCACAATATGAGCATTGAGCGATGGAACGACAGGCGAAGAACAAAATAATGAGCACTGTCAACACTGAACCATTTTTTTTATTACCAAATTCGCTCATATCACGACTGGGGCTATAAAAACGATTACAAATAAAGCTTAATCAAAAATAAACTTCTTTTTATTGGACTTAATTTAAACTCAAATCACATCCCCAGTTTTACATTAAATATAAATAAAAAAATATTTCTAGACAATTGAATTTGAAACTTCTCTAAGAAATATTTTTTTACTTGTCTTTGTGTAAAACTAAGGGTGGGATTTTTATTACTATACCATTTGAACTAGTTGTTTTATATGAAATTAGTTTCAACACGAAAAATGTTTATTTTTCAATTTACCGGACACTTGGTAGACAATAATTAAATATGGGGACAAAAATAGGAATACAAAATAATCTTTGGTTGATATTAATACTTTATCAGATCTATGATTCAATTATATAATTTTATAGTAACCGGTGTATGTTGTTTAACTACAATTATGAATTGAAATTCACAAAGCTCATTAACAGCAAAAACATTCAATAAACATACATGCACACAATTATTAATATTATTATTTAAAATATTCAAATATGTATTTATGTTCAAATCCAATGGAGTCAGATCAGTAAAAAAATGTAAAAAAGATTTATATTGGTAGTATTTGAAAAAACATTTAAGTATAAAAATATTAACTCCTTGATGTCTTTCATATATCTCATTCAACTCAGATATAAGATAAATTATTTATTTATTTAGTTAATGACAACATTTGGACTTGGTTGAAATGTTCATGTACAAATGTAACATTCGCAATTCGCTAAAAAAAAAACACGGTATCTATAAAGGTTACGCCATATTACTTTAACAGGACAATGCGTCCATTAAAAGGTAAACAAAATGGGCGATAAAACTGACGAAAATTGTCTACACTTTTTTTTCAAAATAAGCTATAATTGTTACATTTCATAAATATTAACTGAATTGCCATCTTGTAAAGAATTGTTTCTGTTAAATCCACCTTTATCCATTGGACTTGTAAGCATAATCATATAATTCAGTTGTACATAATAACTGATGCCACCCACAACATTGGCTCCAATTTTAATAAATGGATGAGAGAATATCATCTCTGTCACCATTTTAGAAATAAAGTTATCCCTCAGTGTTTGCGTTTGTTTTGTTTCTAGAAATGGTCACAAATAGCAAAATCCAGAATATTGGACTATTCTCATCTTACAAGTCACCTTTTATAAACACAGACCACATGAATATTGGAAATATTTTAATAGAAAATAGCATTACTAAAGTAAACCATAAAACTGAAAAATCCTAAATACGTATGTAACATTATCGTACAAGTTTGCATAATATTTCCAAAGCAGACAGATTACTTTGTTCATTTATCAATATGCAATATTTATATGTTTTATTATATACACATAAACAGACGTATGGTTATTCAATAATTTTATATACTCAATGGAAAAATAATTTTGCTTAATAGCAATGACAAATATAGTTCAAGAAAAAAAAACATAAAAAAGATAATAGAGAAACAATATGTAACTCGGAAAGAGAAATTTCAATGAAGCTACATTTTGCCTGGTTTTAGAGAATATAATGTCATGTTAAAAATAAAATGGCCAATTTTCATAACCCTATTTTAAGAACAAAAAAATTTAATATTGAAATTTAAAACACAAATAAAGATCTAACTGATTTTAACTTGCATGTACAGTGTTTTCTGTACATCATTTTTTAAAGTATTGTAAATATGTATAAAAAAATTTAAAAAATAAAAATCTTTAGTGCATCTGTTACACAGATAACATGTGCTTGATTATATATTATTATTGTACGTTAGCAAATAGCAAAATACATAAATTGAAATTACTTATTGTTTATTCAAATGTAAAAAGGTATGTAAAGCCATTTATTAGTATAAATGCATTGAATCCCCGTAAATATGCGCAAGAATTTTATTTTCCCTTATTTATTGTGCTCAAGACATTCAAAGATTTTATACACAATTTATAAACGATGAATTAGAAACATTTGAAAATAGTATATAGGTGATCATTTTTAATAACTACCTCTAAATATATTTTGCATAGAATAAATATATTTGGCTATATGTTTATACTAAACATAATACAATTTACTGCGCATAATAATATGGAATACGTACAATATTATTTTTGTAAATAAATACTATTTTTGGCCTTGTATTCATGTAACATCTTAAATCCGCAGTAACTAACAATGAGAGTAAATATATTTTGTCTCGCAAGGATATATCAAAAGCACTAATTTATAATATATGCCTTATTTTATCGATAATATTTTTATTGATATTTTAATCATTCAACACACTGTGAATAGTTTACAACCTATTCACAGCATGTTTGAAGAAATTGTCATACATACGCGCATATTTTATTTACATACTAATGTTTCACAAAAGTAAGTATCTTAAAATAGTTGATAAGATAGTGTCTATAAAAAGGAATAATATTTTCCAATCGTAAGGAATTTTAAAGCCATCTGTACTAAATTCATAGTCTTAGGCAATATTAATATTTTCATACAGGGTGGCACAAAATTAATCACCCTAACGGAAGATGTAAAAATTTTTGCAAATGGCATCGTACGTCAATCATATTTGACATTTGTGAACTAGACAGCTGCAATATACAAACAAATTGATAAAACGGCCACAAATGTGGATCAACACTGGCGGCAGCCACTTGACGGACACCAAAATGTTTCACTTAACAAAAATAATTGTAAAAGTCCATATAAAGATTTCCATCACTATTTTTTTTTAATTTAGTAAAAAAGTAATTCAAAAACAAAATTGGATGATAATTTTACGTCCCTCTAAATTCGTTTATATACTGCAGCTGCTTAGTTCACAAATTTTAAATATGATTGACATACGACGCCATTTTCAAAAATTATGACATCTTCTGAGAGGGTGATTAATTTTGTGCTACCCTGTATATGAGTGTATTGCAATTAATTCTATAAGCACATTTTTACATAATACATATTTTTATAAATTAATAGAGGGTATATGGATGGATCATGCACTGTAGATGCCCGAATTACGATCACAGAAGCACAAATTTTTTAGTAAGTATTTTATTTGCAAACCCTGATGATAAAGAATTAAATGAACTCACTGAAAGAAATTTTCAGGGTATGATGTGTCTGTAGTTTACACTCCTCCCCCTTATCCTTGACATGTATACGTACTGTATACTTGATTATATACTGGCATATATAATATTTGAATAAATAGTCTACGTATAATTTATCCCATTTGAGAAATTAAATTTTTACTAAATTCAATTACAATTTTTTAAGTATATGAAATGGACCTTCATGAATTATGTCCTGTCATAGATATTCCTCCCTTACAGCAGTTCTGCTCGCATACATTAAAAATCACACATAAGAACTAATGTCCAGTATTTTAACAGTTTGTAAATACTATTGCAGTAATGTGACATTTAACATTAAATTGATTACAAAGTACATATCGCTCACTCCTTTCAAGAACGTCATAAATCAAAAATTGTCAATTTTCAGTTGTGCATGTTTTTGGAATGCCCAGAAAATGTTCTATATCCCAGCAAAAGCGACATATTCTTAACTTAATATTTACGCGCTACAGGGCAGAAAGTGTTGTTTTTGCATTTTGAAGAAAAGGTATTGTTTAATTATTATTTTAAATATACTAAATATTTTATAATGAAGAAAAAACCTTCAGGTTTTACCTAAAAAGATCTGTTGCACAGTAAAAAGTTCAATAAGAGGATTGATATTTATTTTTAATATATTGTATTATATTTTTAAACTTTAAAAACGTTCTGAAAAATGAAGTTTTTTGATTAATGACGTTCTTGAAAGGAGTGAGCGATATATTACATACAATCAGAAGCAAATGCTCAAATTACATTTACTTAAATAACTATATTAAAATAAGCTTTATAATATGTGAATATTACATACACCGTAATACTCTCTTTATATAAAAAGTGGCCCGTCTGAAAACATCAAATTTGAGCACTTTTCAACAACAACACAAACTTTAAAAAAACACAATCATTCTTAAAGTATTAAAATATTTATTCTTAAAAAAAATTTATTTCAAGGTTATGATTTATAAAATAGTATTTAAAAAAAATCAGTGAGGTAGACAAATTTTGAAAAAACGGATACACTGGTAATTAAAATAAAATTTAGCAGCATATTTTGCATTCATGGTGTGACAAAATTATTTTTATTTATGAAGTTTTTTCATGCTTAAAACTAATTAAACAATTCCTTAAAAAATAAGCTGTTTCCAATATTTATTTCACAACATTTAAATAATACTGTAGTACATAAAAAATACAAAAATAAGATGCTCTAATAAAAATAAATATATGCTCGACACTGAGTGCTAGTTTGCCAATAAAAAATGTGAATGAATTAATTCGAACGAATAAAAATTTGTGCTAAAATTGATTGAAATAGCTTAATGCAGAAATAGCTATAATTGCCATACTAAAATGGACAAATTTTAGTATTGGCATTTAACATGTTAAATGTTTTCAATCACAAAACATTAATTTAGGCTTACTTTACACTAATTTGAGCCTTGATAACAAATATGTATGAAGTGTAAATATGTTCTGCGATATTTGTCACAATTCCACCAAACAAATCACATAATCCATTAGTAAATGGGTGAGTCCGCTGCTCACGGTCATGGTTGCTAGGAAAGCAACCTTAAGTATGACCGATAATTAAAATTTAGTACATGGCTTGTGACAATACTCAAAATATTTTTTAATGGAACAATACACAAAAGGCAGCAGAAGAGTAGCTCAACAGCTACAACAATTTAAAACATCAAACTAAGAATATTGGTCTACTTATAGGAATTAAAACTTTATTTCGACAGCCGAGAAAAAATAAAAAAACTTAAGCTAAGGATAAATATATTAATAAATCACAATTGTTGGTAACATCCAAATTAAAATTACACAAAACATACATAAAAACTTTTATCACAATCATATAGGACCATTTGATTACAAAGATGATTTCATAAAAAATAACATACAATTAGCTTTAATAAAATTCTAAAATCCTTTTATATAAATTCTAAAACAGTGATTTTAAACTAACCGCTTTTACAGGTTATAAAATAAAAAATCACAAAGTTTGTGTTGATTACTTCTAACACCTTCAGATATACAGATTTGTATCTAGAAAAACTAAAGGTTTTAAACAAAACTGGTATCAAATTGAAATGTGCCAGAGTTGTAGGCTAAAATAATAATTATAAAGATAATAATCATTGGTAGATAAAGATAATTACACATTCGCAGACATTTTTTATACACGAGTCACTTGTAAAGACATATATTCAAAAAATATTAAACAACTTACATAGTGGAGCATATTTATTTGATAAAGGAACCCAAATAACTTCCCATCATATCATTTAAATAAATTATAACCACATTTCCCATACAAAACTAATGTTTGGCTGGCGGCTGTAGCTGTCAATTCCCAAATGAGAGATGAATTCGACTGTTTCAATAGTGATAGCTGTTTACGTGTTAAATCAATAAAAAAAAACATAAGAATGTACTTTTGGTTTACCTAACATTGTCACTGGCACAGACAAATTTGATAAATATTTGATAACGATTCGGTGGCAATTTTATGAAAGTTCAATCAAAGCGCCGTTAATTACTTAATAATAAGTAATCATAGTTTTTTTTTATTTGCTTGCTAATAAGACGAGTTTATTTCGAGAATAAAAGGTGTCATATTTTAATAAACGAAAAATTAAAACAAATATCTGAAACCTACTGACGGTGTTATAATTTATATTTGCAAATAATGAGAATTAAACTACAAGATATATTTGAATGTTGACATGTTTGAAATCAGGCATTGTATGTTTTTTAACCACCCTACCTTCGGGTTATTTTCAGGCTTATTTTTTATAAACAAGCAAAATTAATCACGTTTGTTGTCAAAAAATATTGTCAGGTATGAATCTTGACAAAAATTTATCAGTGTATCCGGTACCCATTAAATATTTTTGGAAAAGAAATATTTTCTCGTGCAAGTAGGCATTATGAGTTAGCGCGCCATGGTGTAGAAAAACCGCGCGTATCGCGTACGTTCATATGTGTAGGGCAGTTAAGTGCATATTATATATTGTAGTGCCTAAGCGCAGCTTGAATAAAAAACACAAAATCCCGCGTAATACAGCACATGTTTTTCTAAATTAAAATACATAACAAATGAAGAAAAAAATCACAGCATGAGAACTGTTCTCTAATTATAAAATGTGTACATTTTAAAATTGATATTTCTTGGCATAGAAAAGATGCCTATCGTCTTTTGAGCAGGTAAATTAAATAAATTAAACTCACCTGATACTTAAATTCACAAGCTAAAGAAAATCTTTTAAAAGTTAAACAAAAGTATACAGAAGCGGAGAATCGTGGAAGTGGTGTGCGTTATTAATGTGCGCAATCAGCCTTCCTTCCAGTAAGTGGCGTCCGTACGTGACCGCCTCTGCAGAATCTTTAGCCAGGCCTATACTGCATATCCAGTGCACCAAGCAAGAACCTCGGAACACTCCCCGGTAGGTCTTCATGCGCCATCTAAATATATTTAATTTCATTAATTGATTCGGCAGTCACTTTGTGATAAAATTATTCCATTTTTAATTTAAGTTTTATTTGGTAAATATGTACCACTATTTCTTAAATCTATATCATTTACATTACATTACGGTTTTTGAAAATAATGCATCGAAACATGTGACACAATAGATTTCAAGAAATAGTGGTAATTACCAAGTAAAACTTAAATTGAAAATAAATTAATGTAAATCACCATTATTTAATCCCCGACTTGATCGTTAAATATATGAAGCCAAGGTGCTCAGTTATGCACCTTGGGTGTTTGTACACTACACAGCATTTTACCTTCCAGCATTTCAGTTAGCGTGATAAAACGATGAGTGGCTTGGATTGGCTTGTGCTTTTGTCCATCTTTCTTCGGATTGGTGCTCTTGATCGGTGTGTGAACACGTTGCGCATAAATTTGATCACGCTAAACTGTCGTAGTCGCTTTTATTATTCAAAACTGGACTGCCGGATGGTAAAATTCCCTGTAGTGCACAAGCGGCTATAAGGCCTACACCAAGAAGAAGAAAAAAAAGAAGATGAGATTGAAGGATCTGAGGGTGCAGACTACTATAATATAATGAAAATGGAGGCCTAAAAACAGGAACTATTAATAAAGAACAAAAAAAGGAGAATAGAAGCAATGGGGTTTTTTATCGCTCGGGAAGAATATATAATTACACATACTCAACCTATAAAGGATTGTTTAAGACTTGTTTTGTGTTTATAACAGCCGATATAATCAATATTTTCATTCATATTTTTTTTTAAACTGGTTAAAAACGAGAACAGGTCCATAAGAAAAAAAAGGAAAAAAAAAGGAAAATACTAATGCATAATGTAAACTGAAAGTTGTAAAAGAAAACTAACCATGTCCTTTATTTTCATCTGGGATTGTGGTAGGTTACTTGCCAGAAGATAAAGTGAAATGGCAATATTTGAAGAAGAAAATATTAGTAATGTTAATATGTAATAATGTGCAATTTGATGATACCTTGTGTCTTTGGCAATGGCGTCTTTGCATTTTTCTAAATGATGAGTGATGAACTGTTCACAAACATGCTTAGTTTCGAATGACAATTGATCCACGGGTGTTAATGTCAACACATCGGCTCCGTACCTAAACAAAAATTATCATTCAACAAACATCGTGAAAATGTGAAAGGCAACGAGAATTGCGATGATAATTTTGATCAGCCCCAAAGGTATTGAAGCAATACGCGGATTCTTCATTCTCGGCTGTTGAAAATAAATAAGAGAAAACTGCGTAACAATTTATATCGAGATTCACAAGTGATTTTAAATCTTCCGCCTCATGTTGCAATGAATATCGGTAAAAAAAGTTTTATAAACGCTGCATTATGGAAACAAATAACAACGAAAAATATTTACCATATGCGTCTCCAAAATTTGGTCAAAGGCACAATAAGTTCTTGCGGATCTATACCGAAAGTTGCCCAAAGGATTAAGCTTTGCCCGTAGTTTAGTATAATATCCAAAAATCTGAGCTCTACATATATTCCAGACATTTCATCCAGTAATAAACTCCAAGTAGTGTATCCTAGACCCTGAAAATTTATACAGAATGATTAAATTGAGATTAAAACAAAGTAACATTATTAAAATACTACATTTATGTATTTAATTCAAACTGAAACTAAAGAAGGGGGTAAACAAAGTTTTATCAATTTATTTATCAGTAAAGCTGTTTTACACATGCATGAATTAATACATTAATAATAAAATAAAAAATGTTTTCAAAAGTTAGTTTTGATATGGCTGTTAACCCATTGCACCACTAATAAAGATGACGTAATTTGTTCATACCACACACTATTTAATTTTGACACTTTTTTTTTATTATAATAACATTAAGATTAAATTAAAACAAACTAAACACACAAAATAAAAATGGTAAAACGTAAAAGCATAATTTTATTGTTGTTTGTAAGTTAGATCATTATGGCTCATCCCCAGGTAGTTTTGGAAGAGTGTGTTCAGTTCAGAGTTGTGAAAGTTATTGTCATTCAGTTTTAATGTAAAAAAATCAATTCAAGGACAAACGCCAGCTTAATGAGTCAGTGACAAATTAACCTTGGCTGGCGATTCGCCGGCTTTGCGTTGCAATGGCTTAAAGCTGGTGATCCTAATATAGATAGTGGGGAATCAATCGGATGAAGAAAGACATTGAAGTAAAAGAAAAATTACCAGGAACATAGAAGCGGTGTAGGCCACAATGATAACTGTGTGTCTCATCAGTTGCCCGCCGCGGCCTTCCGACTGCTCTGGGGGCGTGAGGCCGAGGGCCCCCGCATCCCTCTCCACCCCCTCCAGGTAGGGGCAGGGCTGCGCAGAACCGGGGGCGCATGATGCATTGATACTGCCAGGGGGGCAATTGCAATCGCTGAAAATAAAACAAATGGGAATTGTGTTTAAATCGTGACATCAATTTTAGTGTTGCTTCCCTCGAGAGATGATAATATTCTTAGCATCATACTGCCACTGTTGTAGCAACTCTGTGCGAGCAAGCTGCTAGACTATGAATTGAAATGGTATTATTAAAAGTATCAACGCTAGGAAAACAGTAGAAAAAAATTTAACAGAGTCTAACCATAAAACATAAAAAGGTAATATTATTTATTGATTCGGCATTAACTTTGTGGAATGACATGTTGATTTTTTATTTTTATAATTAAACACTTGTATAACCACTTAATGAGATTTATTGTATTACACATGACTAGTTTTGAAAACTGACAGATGTTTTTATCTACATGATTAATTTTTCACCTGTCTCAAAACTAGTCGTGTGTAATGAAATATAACTCATTTAGTGGTTATACAAGTGTTTAATAATAAAAAACAATTAAATAGGTAATAGTAAAAAATAACTCATTTTTAACTAATTTGCCAGAGTTTATGGGGTTTTTTTACTTTTCCAGTGTAAGTATCGAAAGAAATTAGTCAGCTCTGACCGGTTCATAAGGAAATATCTTACTTAACCTCACCATGTTTGTGTGATGAGAAAAATCACAAAAGTGTTATGAAGAAAATATATGTATTTGAATGAAATATAAACCTTGTATTTTTTAATAAATGAATAAAAGTCAGACATCTAACTTTAAAAAAACTTCAGTGCTGTTCATTTAAAAATATATTTTTTTATGTGCTCGAAAATTGTGTCATTACCTTTGCACGGGTGAAACCAAATCTTCAATGTCGACAGTTCTAGACGTTCCAGGAGTAGGAAGACCAGCATTTTCACAATTGGCATTTCCTCCACAGCAGCTAGTTTTTGTAGGTGTTCCGGTTATAGTGCCATATGTAGCAGCTGCAGGTGAAAGCGCATTAAAGAGATTTAAAAAAAAAAAACAAAAATTAAAATGTAATAAATATGTATGTATGAAGGAATGAAAAAAAATGTACAAACCATTGCCATTATTCATGGACCCCGCGATGTTAGGAGTTTTAGAGACCTCTTCAATATTCTCAATTAAACTTGTAGTCTCATTTTCACAAGGGTTGATCAACTCTTCTTCGCGCCCCGACACATCAGCAGAAAGTGACATGTATCTTGCGTTGCGTTTCCAATAACGAACATAAAGGACAAGGCTGATAATGGATACTGCAATAAAATATATACTTTCATTAATTGATTTGGCAGTCACTTTGTGGTAATATGTTCTTCTTTTTCTTCTGACCCTTATCGGCACCCAATGGTGCATAGGGCACTGCATCGTATAGAAGCAGTGTTATTTTGATTGTTAAATACACAAAGGAAAGGTGATCAGCCTTCCGCTTCAGGTACCAGTCCAGGGTCATATTAAATAAGCATTAGACTGAAAAATCACTAATATTTATTTTGACCCTCTTGGGAATCGAACCCGGGACCTCCAGCATGGTAGCCTAGCGTGCTGACCATTACACTACGGAGGCGGTATGTATCCATTTTTAATTTAAGTTTTACTTGGTAAATACCATTTTCTAAAAATCTATGTTCTCGCTGATAAAAAAAATATATATCTCCTACCCCCGTTTCAATGTCCCAAGGACACAACTCTAAACTTTAGACTGCGGAATACATCAAAATACGTGTCACAATAGATTTTAAGAAATAGTTTAAATAAATGTTTATATACTTTGTCTTACGAACGTAAAAAAGACATGGTGATAAAAATTTACTAAATTACATACATAATTCTATTACTTAGTAATTCTATACATATAAAATATTTTTAAAGTAATACTTGTAAAAATTATGTCACATTTATTTTATTGTTATAATAATGTCAATAAAGTATGTATACTATAAATATTGGCGTTAAAACTTAATGCTTTGTTATTATTTTACATACCTGATAGACACAAAGCTAACCAAAATACTGCAACTGCATTCATTGCACTCCCTTCGTTCAAATCGCCGGAAGATCTTTTGACAATAATCATAACCGCGATGATTATCAGTGGCAGGCCCCATCCCGCAATGCACAGCAATGGAAAAATTTTAACAACAAAACACGGTCCACGACACTAGAAAAAAATAAATTAAACATACAAATTAGGATTTAAGTAAAAAATTTAAGAAGAAAAATTCAACCTCGTATTTTTACAATACTTACTTGTAAAAATACAAGAACTAATGCCAAAATAGCAGTCCATGCGCGGCTTGCCATAATTCCAAAATATTTCACAGCTTCAAAGGATATTTTTGCTAAAGGAAGCGCATTTTTGGGAGTCAAACCACCCCAAATTATTCCAATCGACATTATCAGCTAGAAGAACGAAATATATACAAGAATTATTTATACTAAACAATAAAATAGAAGTAACAAAAATATAATATGCTGATGGTATTCATGAGTGGTCTTTTGGTTCCTACGCAGACTCAATAATTATTCCAGTAATATTGGACAGTTGAGTCAAGGAAATCCTTTTCCGTTAAAGGTGTGTGAAATAAAGAAACATGATACACATGTATGTACTTTGTGTGTATACGTATTTGCTAGATATATTATACCATATAACAAATATTAATATAATACAAACCCTTATCCGCACCCCAATGGTGCATAGGGCACTGCGTCATATAAACGCAGTGTTATCTTGATCGTTTACACATGAAGGAAAGGTGATCAGCCCTCCGCTTCAGGTACCAGTCCAGGGTAATATTGAATAAATATGACAGTGAAAAAATCACTTATATTTATTTTACCCCCCTTGGGAATCGAACCCGGGACCTCCAGAATGGTAGCCGAGCGTGCTGACCATTACACTACGGAGGCGGGCATCTATACCATATTATTTATTATTATTATTATTAAATCTATACCATAAATCTATACCATATACCGGGATCTTAACTAAAAGTCATCAGAATTAAAGAAAACCCAGTATGTATTTTTTTTTTAATAATTTGCATATATGCTACATGATGATATTTTATTCTGAATTACTAACCTGAGTAACAGCCAAACAAAACGTGATCCGATGAGGCATTCGATTATACTTTTTAGTTATGATGAAGAAGATTATCATCCACAGTGATGCAACAGTTGCGACAATGGATACATCAAAACCAAAAGCCGAAAGTTGTGGAGCATAATCTTTGGTAATGGTAACCATATGCGCTGATATAAACATCAGGGGAGCTGATATAAATGTACACGCGACCATGCATGAGGCAATCTGAAATAAAAACAGGGTTTTTTATGTAAAATTGTAAGTAAAAAGTTAAATATTTTATTATGTACTATTATTTCTAAATAAGATAGCACTGCATTAGTGAAATTTCATATAGTAACAAATATGTATATCTAAGTTGACAGATGTGGAAAGATGAATTCTGATGGACAAATATAAACGGCAAAATTGAGAGATTTGGATTTTTTTTTATCAATGTGGATTCTAAAAATTCTAATAACCACTGCAGTAATATTACACAGTATCAGAATGCAAATATTAAAGTTGCTATTTCAAGAGATATAATCAAAGCAATTTTCGCTCATATTTCCATGCATAATTTTTGCCGATATAACATTCTGACATCAATAAAAAAAAAATTAAATCTCGTTCTTATTTATGAGAACTATACAATTTGAAACAAGGTTCCGGTTTACGCCCATTCGTTCTAGGCCATAATTTTGAGGAATAACTTTTGATGTTATATGCTATGGAAGGAAAAATTTCGTCTTTTACCTAAAGAGTCAATATAGATATGGAATCATAAGAAAATCTGCGAAAAATTCCGTTTGAAATATAGAAATAATAAAAGATATTTGTTTGTATTACCAGATCAACATCTAAGGAGTACTGTGAAGCAAAGACAAAGACAGCCGGAGCGGAAGGGAAGGTTCCATAAAGAAAGCCATATGTGGCCAGTTCCTGCGTGTCTGTTGTATTTACTCCAGGACGCAATAGACTTACAGTCTCGCGCATTATTATAGGTAAAACCATTCTGAAAGGAATATTCCAATTAATACAAAATTTGCGATTTTCTTATAGGAAAAGTAGAGATCTCTCGGGATAACTTACAATTTAACAATGATGAGAACAACTGGTAATAAAAGGGCCGGTCCTCTTAATCGGTGAACTTTTCCCACCATACGAAGCCCAAGCAAAAATAGTGCAGTCCCAGAAAAGGCAGAACCTAACACCTAAATAATCAGATCGATACACATGTCAGAAGAAGAAAAATAATTGGATGAAATTATTGATTAGAGATGTGAATAATGGCTAAATGTTACTTTTTCTATTACCCATTGGGACAGAATTCATTATTTTATCTCGGTCTATGTTTCTTTCTAGCTTAACACATTGTTTACAGTGTGCACATATTGTGCATTTAAGAAACCTTATGTTCTGGCGGTGCGCACAATTTTGTGCATTTCGGTGACCTTCGACTTCACAAAAAACAAGTATTTATTAGCGTCTAGTTTCTTTTCATATTTGTTTTGTTGTGGAGCAGATAGGTGCAAAAATATTATTGATTCATTTCTGACATCATTCTTTCAATGCAATCTAATAATGCCCGCATCAAATTACATTTCATTGACAAACTTCACCGTAACCAATGTGTCAAGTTTTTGATGTCAAACATATTAGTAATTAAAAATTAACTACGGAACTAAATTTGTGCAATGATTGGTGTTATCATCTTTTAATGATTGAACCCAAAAATTAAATTTAGTTACGACATAATTTAAAGAAGTCATTTAATTGTGCTTTTCAATTTGATCACCGATGTTTATTACTGAAACAGTTTAATTCATACTTTTTTTTTCAAATTGTGTGAATCTGACAACATTGCTACATTTTAGCTATCAAAATTTGTCTCATTCTGAATAATTAAACGATTTTTGGATATACATATATAAAAAATCATGTATTGGTTTTTCCAAATAACCAGTTGGGAATAAAATGAGTAAAAATCAGTCAGGATTAAGTCAAAAAATACTATTATTTCATATATGATCTTTATTTCTACTGCTTCAAAATGGCATTTAGAAGGCGAAACCATTGCTTTGAAAATCAATAAAATACATGGAAAAAAATAAATGCCATCTCAATCAGTGAAAACAAAATACCTTTAATATTCCTGACAGAAACTCGGGCAATGTATGTTTGAAGATTGCATTTCCAATTATCCCAAGCGTGGTCATGAAGACAATGGGGTTTGTGGCTATTCCTTTCAAAACTTTGAAAGCCATTTTGATGTTAGAATGTGGAGGCTTTGGCGTTAGATCCGATTGGGTTGCAGCATTAATTTCTCTCTCTTTTCCAATTTCCATCATTATGAAAGCGATTGGATTCAATATAGCGAGGGAAATAGGGGCCATTAGGTAAAGATAAGCTGCATACTCCGGATGTGTTTGTTGATAAACAGCGACGACTGGGGATAAAAAAATCAATACTGATAAGTGAATTTATTAGCCAATAAGTTAAGCAAACAGAAACTAATTTGTAGATGTAGAAATAAAAGGTGCTTAACGTAGGCTAGTTATGCACTTTTTAACCATTTTTTTTCCGTACTTAGTATGAATTTTATCATAATAAATAAAATAAAAAGTATGATTAACTCATAGAATCGTTCTTAAAAAGAAGGCAGTAGCTGCTATAGAAACAAAAATTAAATAATAATGAAAATAAGAGTAAAATCATAGTTACAGTAGAATGTAATGTAAGAATAGCATATTGCAACATCAATCAACTGCAATGTGGTCAAAATTAGCAAGAAATGTACAAAACATCACAAAAAGATTATTGCTGGATTTGATAATTGTGTACATATAGTTAAGATACAGGTATTTTAAAAAGACTAATAAAGATTTGTCCGCCTCCACGGCGTAACGGTTAGCATGGTTAGCTACCGTGCTGGAGGTCCCAGGTTTGATTTCCATGAGGGGGTCAAAAAAATATAAGCATTTTTCACTCTAATATTTATTCAATATTACCCCGGACTGGTGTCTGAAGAAGAGGGCTGATCACCTTTCATTCATGTGTCAACGATCAATATAACACTGCGTTTATATGATGCAGTGCCCTATGCACCATTGGGTGCGGATAAGGGTTAGCAGAATCAAATTAATACCTTTTATTAATTAACAAAATCAAATATTGGTGACTAAATATCACTCAATAAATAATATTTTTTTAAATTACATATATCTTATGAGTATTATATAATTATGAGTATTTATTTACTTACCTATAGGATATCCAATTGCAAAATCATTACTTTGTGTGCAGAATATTGCCAAGAGACCTGCCCTTCCCAAGTTCATAGGTCTAGCTACAATAAGGCATACAATGATAACTATGAAAAACACAATGGCTTTGGCAACTAGCATCGCTAGCAGGAACCACCAGTTGACAATCCCAAAGTTGAGTTCAGCCAGAGACAAGAAAATCAGCGACGGCAATGCGAAGTTGCCGACAAATGTACCGAGGCCTTTGGCTTCGGTTTGTGAGATGACATTGAATCGGCCTGCGATATATCTGGAAATAAATAAGAGATAATTATTAGTAATTTAAATTTAATAATTTCAATGTATTTCTTTATTGATTTGGCATTTAATTTATAACTCCATTTTAATTTATGTATTAATTTTAAATCAAACACAGATTTTTTGAGTCAACTAAGTTGTATTTTATTACAAAAACACATAAAAAATATATATACTGCGACAATTGTTTCGCCTTGTTAGGGCATTATCAAACGAATGTGAAGATCAAAATAAGGACCGTAGTCTATTTGAACTTAGTAGACTCAAAAAATCTGTGTTTGATTTAAAATTAATACATAAATTTCAATGTATCTTTATATCAGGTCAAGGAATAAGTTTGAAGCGATTTGTTTTCTGTTTGGCAAAGTATTTTTATGTATTTGATCTTTTAAAATAGATAGATAGATAAAGATATATAAATAAAGATAAATAAAGTATTTTGTAGAGCAAGAAGAGCTCTTGTTCTTTTTGCTCTACAAAACTGTGCTAATCATTTTCCGAAAAATTGGGAGCCTCAGTGCCGCATGAGCTAACCGAGACAAACAAACAGAGTCGCCTTCAAATTGCTTCATCTTGCCTACCACCGAGCAAAACATGGACACCAGGAACATTTTTTATACCGAATTGTCAAGGGAGATGAGAAATGGTGCCTATATGTCAATGCGGAACAAAGTAAAGAGTGGATGTATCCAAGAGATACGCCAAAGGGTGAGGCCCCATTAGTGCTATGTACTGCGTTGCGTCGTCGCAAAAATATACAGGGTGGCCCATTTAGATTGGTCAATGTGGGCAAGTCTGAAAATATAACACATACAAGGATTTGTTATTAGGAACCATGTCATCGATTTTAATCACAAGAAAAACTACATTCATAGATTTTAAAAAAACTACTACTCAGTTCGGGAATCAAATCTGGACCTTTTGAAAAATAAAACTTATATCATTTCTATTTGGATATTGATTGTTGTCTGTCTGTCTGAAACTGTTTAAAATTCTGTTATATTTATTCAATCTATTGATTATATCCACAGAATATGTACCGTAGAACGGGGCTACTTGAATTTTGATGTGTTACTTGAGTCCAGTACAAAACAATGATTTAAATCTGTATTTGGTCTGCAATAATGAACATTTCATAACAATAAGTGTCACCTGTCAGGGAAACAATGAATCATGTCGATACATTCATTATTATAGACCAAATACAGATCTCATTTTTTTTTTGTACTGGGCTCAAGTAACACATCAAAGTTCAAGTAGCCCCGTTCTACAGTACTGCAGATGTACTCCATACTGAGTTATATAATTACTAAAGATTTAGTAACCAAATATTTTCGAATGTTTTATGTACATAAAATATTGATTACAAATTCAACAGAGTTAACATACATAATTCACTATCAGAGTGTTAGTAAGTATTGAATGAATAAACAGACAAATGTGTTACAAAAGCAAGTTTTCAGAACTACTATTTGTGTTTATCATACAAGAATCAGCGATATGATGTACATATCTAAAATAATAGATTAAAAATTATAAAAATATAAATTCAAATTGCTAATCAAATCAACATGATTATGTAAAAAAAATAGACCCGATAGACTCTTAAACCACTTTCGTCACTTAAACCAGACTATGACGGTCGTAGGCCTGTAACTCCTTGGTGCGAAGTAGACTCGAGAGTGGCTCGATGATTTGGGGGCCACACGAGCTTAAGTACTCTCTTATGGTAGAGAAAGTCCAAAAGAAATTTCTGAGGTATCTCTACATGAGAGAGTACGGCTATTATCCTTGGCTCTACCCAACCGAGTTTCTCCAGGGTATGCTTGGCTAAAATAGTTTAGAGACTAGAAGGAATGTGTATTTGATTACGCATTTTTATCGATTGTTGCGCGGTATGATTGATAATCCTGAAATTATCCGGAGCATTGGTCTGTATGTTCCCGATAGTTACCTAAGACAGCGTCGGAATAGATTGTTTCACATTCCTATACACAGGACCAACCTGCCGATGGTTATGCCTGTAGGAAGAGCTACCGCTATGTTGAACAATATCTCATTGGATATTGATCTGTTCTATGTGTCTGAAGGAGTTTTCCTAAGCGGGATTCTTCTACACCTTTAGCAATAGTATTCTTCCATATTTCGATTTTAATGTTTACGCTTTAAATTTGAAGTTTGTAATGTGTATGTTAATTGTAAATAAATTGAATTGAATTAAATGCTCAGACTTTCATATTCTTCTTTATCTATGTTGAGATGTCAAAAAATAATATAAAAAATAACTTGATTGGAGATAATCCAGATTTGTGAACAAGTATTTGGATACATTCAAAATGTTGTTAATAAATATCAATTTGGTACAATTATTATGGGATTAAAGACGGAGATCCATGAAAAATATTTAGGGATACCCATGTTATGCAGTCTGATGGACAAGTTATGAATTCAGGGTTAGTTGACTTAGACACTATCACCACAAGTCATTTCCATTAAATGACAGGAGTGCAAGAAAAGGGAAAACTGATTAGTAATAATAATTAGTCCAAAAGACCCGCCGAATGGATCGGCCACGTGCTAAGACAAGAGGGGTTCCTGGACCAAATAAAAAAGGAGACGATCGAGGGAATAAACGTCAGAGAACGCCCACGCCGCGAATACCTAAGCGACTTATACGAAGACATGGGCTGCTCGACGTATGAGGAGCTGAAGAGGACTTCCGAAAATAGGCGAGAATGGCGAAAGAGATGTCATCTATTGCTACAGACTAATCCGCAGGATTGAGACCAGAGAGAGAGATTTTATAGATATTCTATTGCATAATTAAGTATAAGAAAACATTTTTGGAGTTCATTTCTATGTCTCTTTGAAACTTCTTATTGGAGAGTTTTAAGAATTTTGTAAAAATTTATAACAACACGGTTTAAACTTACCCGCATATGATTACTGTAAAGCATTCTAGTAAAGCTGGATACAAGTTGTCGGTTGTATCATCAGATGAAACTGGAACTTCCATCTTGAAACTAAAAACCACGCAGCAAATGAGCACAGAAGTAATCTGATATAAATTTAGTAGAGTTAGAATAAAAGACTATATTTAATGACTTGCATCGCAGATACATTCTTTTAATGTCCTTCAATATTGATGGTGAAAATCAAAACTATCTTAAATAACTATGTGAATTCAACAGGAGAATAATGAAACTTTTTTTTTTAACTATTAATTTGCGAAATTTAGGATGTAAACCGTAAATAGCTTAAAATAATGTTTAATAACAAAGCACAAAATGTTTCGTTTAATGACGCATAGTCACAAATGGATTTGAATTTCCGATTAAATAAACATTACTTGATATGATTTACATTCATAAAAAAAAATTAAGAGTAAATAATAAATTCTGTAATACTTTAGTTACCAGAAATATAGAACGCACTACTAAGAATACGGTTCACTATAATTTTATTCAATTTTTAGTAACTGACATCGCCAAATTACTGATAAAACGTCAACATATCGAAAAGATGACTGACAAAAGATCGCAATCAAAATTGATCATGAAACGGAGAAACTGTGACCGTGTGACGTATGGCCACCCAAGGATAGTGATGTCAGTGACGATAATTACAACCTTTTTGAATTCATAGTCTGCAAAAGAACGATGAAATGTCAAATCAAATGATAAATTAACCGAGCGATTTCATGATTGAATAGTTAATATCGAAATATAATTCGAATAAAAATCCTTTTTGAATAAGAATATGCCTTCCACCGAAAAACATGAAACTACCGCCGGGTCACATAGTCAAGCAAAAAAGAAAACTAACCGTTTCCTTCAAAAACTTCTTCCGAGCTTTTTTTAATGTTTTTTTTCAGAAGTTTCTAGCGACGATCAAACAGTAAGTTTGTTTTCGATTTCTAGTTTTAGCCATCAAGTGAATAATTTGAATTAATTGATCGAAGATCATGGTTTTTCAAAGAGATGAATGTAGATTTGAGTGTGAAATATTGGTTTATGGGGAGATTTTGGAACTGGTAGATAATTTCGTATATTTGGGTAGTATGTTTTCTAGGGATGGAAAGATTGATAAAGACATAGAAAGGAAAGTGAATGTTGGGAACAAAGTGAATGGTGCACTGAAATCAGTTTTAGCAACAAAAAAAAATCTATGAGCGAAAGCTAAACTGGCAGTACACAATGAGTTCTGGTTCCAACCCTTTTGTAAGGAAGCGAAGCATGGAGTTGGCAAAAGAAGAATGAAAGCAGACTGAATGCAGTCGAAATGCGATCCCACAGACGAATATGTGGCAAAACGATGTTTAATAGATGTTCGAATGATGAAATAAGAAAATAATGTATGGCTGAGATAAGCATTATCGATAAAATTAAGGAAGTGTGTTGAAATGGTTTGGACATGTGGAACGTATGAGTGAAGAAAGAACGGTTAAACAAATTTATGAGGCGAATGTAGTTGGGAAAAGAAGCAGAGGAAGACCGAGGAAAACCTGGCACAAACAGGTATGTTAAATACTTGAAAGCGGCCGGGTCAGGAGTCGTAATAATCGTCGGGTATTTATGAGGAGATGCATGAATGTAGAAGAGACGAAGAATGTTTGCAAAGACAGAGTGATGTGGCGTTCGATTCTCTCTGCCTATCCTTGCGGGGAAGCGGCGTGATGGTTAGTTAGTGATCGAAGAACCCACCGAAGAACAGCCGAATATTATTGAAACAAATGGATTATTCGAATCATTCAGGCTGTCAAAACAAATGGAAGTGACTCACTCGTTCGTGAAGGAGCTGGGTTATTGAATCGGGTTTGCCATTTTCATGAACCGGTTAATTTATTTTAGTTGACCATAGATATTTTTAGAAAAAGAGCAACTTGTCTTTAGAAAGCACAACAGAATAATCTATGGAATCCGGATGTACTTTTTTGACTTTGACGTTTCTTGTGCGGTTTACCGCATTGTAGCGTGTTCTTTGATTTTGTTGAAATATTGATCTTAAAATTACAAACAAATATGAAGCTCATAACCCATAATATGCTGACCTCCAAGTGTGTCAAAGGTGTAATTAATGGCTATCCGCTCACAATCAAAGCTAAGGAATGCAAAGTGACAGAAGTAGTTTTTAATCCAGATTTCATATGCAGATTCATACCGAAATTAGATTATCCAGTTTTATGGAACGCGGCAGACAGTCTCGGTTATAGCGAAGATCTCCCCAAAACAGTTGTTGAAAATTTCGAGGAAGATGAAGGGTTTCTCAAAAAAGTACACAGGGTTTTGATGGAAGTCGAAGTTATCGAAGGATCCCTCACTTGTCCAGAGACTGGAAGAGAGTTCCCTATTGTCCGAGGAATACCAAATATGTTGTTGACAGAAGCTGAAGTTTGATTTGAATTTGAATGAAATAATAGACAATTTACAATACAATGTTTTAAACTGTTTTAAGTTTAATATGTGATTAATAAACAACCTGTTATAAAACTAATGTATTTTCATTATATTACCTTATTAACCTAACAATATTTTTTTTCATAAAAGTTTTAGCACACCAACCGGTTTGAATAAAAAAAGCAAAGAACTTACTGGAGAAACATCAACATTTTATATTTAGTTTATCACAATTGTAAGCATGGGTTGTGTTTTGAGATGAAAATGAAATTTAACATGTTTTTATAACACAAATTGGATTATCTGAAATGAATGTAACTCGCTTGGATATAAAAGGTTCAGTGCGTTTATTTGTGTACAAGCAAGCTTGCATTTTATTTTTACTTCATGTATAGAAAAAAATATTACATCAGCGGGCTTATTGCTAAGAAGCAATATCTTCCAACCAACCAAAAATCTTTTGTAAACAAAAACTGTGTTTTAATTCCATAATTTATTTCCCAAACATTTTGTGTAATAGGTTATGGAAATCACGAAAGAAAGAAAAAACGTGGTTATTAATAATTTGTTTATTTCAGATGTGAACAATAAATTATTTTAACAATATACAACATAATCACATGAATATTTTCATCCTACAGCATACATTTTAATAGTAAAATTAAAATGTGTTTCGGAAATACATCAATCTAGCAACATTCCTTTATAAGATGGAGAAAGGTTTAAAAATAAAATTAACTATTGTGCCTTCTTACTAAGCAGGTATATTTACAGATATACAGTTTATTGTAATTCATCCACATATGGCACATTAACAAGATTGCCGGCAGCTCCCATGGACATTTTTCCTCTGCTGATTTTGCTAGCAACCTGTAAAAAGTAAAATAATTGTAATTCGGGGAAGATGTTATTCACAATTTTTTATTTATTTATTCTGAAAATGGATTTTTCACCCCATGGATGATATATCAATATATAAACACGTAAAAGTAGCTTAAGCCAGCCAAATGCCAAGTCGTAAGCCCTGAAACGCTTAGACTTCCATCTTACTTTGTATGAAAAAACAACAGATGCTTTAACGCAGTTTAGGAATCTATAACATATATGAGATATTATTCAAATTATAGTATTTATTGGGAAATCTGAGATTTTTTTAATGATGTATGGAACAATGTATGACGGGATGAAAAGATGCTAATTACCTTTTTTACACGACAAATCATACTGTATGAGCTATCTTTATTCTATCAAATTATTTAAAAAAAAATGTATTGTCATTTTATTACCTCAATTGGGCTTATTTATTTAAAATGCATCAATTAATTTTACATATTTATAAAAAGTAAGTTTGAATGTATCACTATTACTTTTGAACCTATATTCCCCAGCAGAAATCAGTCCTATCATTTATTAATGAATCTGTTGATTTCGGCGCCTTCTTAATGCTATGGTAGACACCAGTTTCGTGCATGTGATGTGCTTTCACGGTAATGCTGCACTATTCCGATCCACCATTTTATTATATTAGATTGAGTTTAAATAAATATATAAGAATAGCAAAATAGGTACGCAATTCTTACATTGTTGATTTCGCCGTCTGTAATCTTGCAGATGATATCTGCGACATCGCAGGGTTTGTTCAGTCCCCCGGTGAGCAGGCCTTGGAGAGCCAGGTCTTCAGCTTGAGCGTACTGCGTGTCTCCCATGCACAGAACTTCGGTCAGCAGCTGGGCGCGTCCACGCTTCAGGTTATCAGCTCCCACCGACGAGGCCTTTGAGAGGACCTTGGCCGCGGTCTGAACAGCCTGAAAAAAGTATTAACTCATTGTAAAACAAGTAACTTGGTTTGCGTATCGGCTGGAAAAACTGTTTTAGCCGTCTTGTGTGGCCACTGATGTAGATAGGCTGGTTGCTAGGTGGTTGGTGTGGTGGTTTTATATACTCCACGTATATAAAACCACCACACGTAATAATATAATAATACTGTAAGTTGTTTTATATATGTACTCCACTCAATTTCCCGGCCTTCTCTTTCAGGTAGTCATGTTTCTGGTGAACCATAGGATATTTAAAATGCTATGTTTGGGTGACGTTGTAATATTTTAATGTTGGAGACTCGCTGTGCACCATAATTGATTTATTGGTTCATATGCAGTTTTCTGACTACCTTATAGATAAGAAGTAATTTGCTATGTAGTGAGAGGGTCGAATATCTTCCTATGAGCTAATGGAGTTGCGAGAATGAAAGGTTTAGTTCATCTCTTATGCCTTTGATGTATTGGACAGCTTATCAAAATAGGACAATGGGAAAAAACATAGGAAAATCATGTCTGGAAAAATCCAAACAAATTTTTTTTCTTGAGAAAAGGTGATTGCTGAGGGGTATGTCTAAATAACGAGGTTCTCCCTCACACAAGTTCAATAAAATATTTAAGAATACACACCAATGCGTGCAAAAAAACACAAAACAATTAAGTAACTTTTTCAGTTAATTATTTATTCGATATACCTTCTAGAACTGGTATCTAAAACAAAATGACAATTCGTGTCTCCAATTTATGGTATAAAACCGTGATATAAAATGACATTTCTAATGCTTTATATGTAAAATGCTTACTTTTCCTGCTGAGCACTTGGGGGCAGAAATAAGAACTCCAAATAGGCCATCGTCGGAGTAGGAAATGTTAAATGCATTTACGGCAAATGGCATGTCGCCGAGCTGGGAGGCCACAGCTGCACCAAGGGGAGATGCATCTGTTCCCCATTTCACTTTTGGTCCACTTCCGAGAGCTATAAAATAGAAAGGATATTAATTTCATAAAACAAAACGTCCATCTTGTGTATACTGTGAGAGCTAACAGAGTCCATGTGAGTAATTCGAGATAAATACATTTAAATGTATGAATATTATGCAGGTTTAATATACACTAAGACCCCACTTCGGGGTCGCAACGCTAATTGAAATTTACAAAACGGGAAATTACCTTTTAGAAATTTTTAAAAATGATTCTATGAATAATAATAAAAAAACAACACAATTCGAAAACACAACAACGCACAGCAAAAATGAGTAATTAATTAATTAATTCAGTAACGAAGCAACTTCGAAAAAACGCAAAGTGAAACGACGCAAAGCGAGGTCTGAGTGTACTGAATTCTTAAAATCAATTGTGATATTGCTGTGACATTACAATAAGGTCTTAAACTTTTTCGTAATCTAAATTATTTATTTATTTCATGTCTCTTTTCATTTGTTTTTTACATGATCAATTTTGCAGTATGCTTACTGCATACATAGCACTACATAAATGGCACAGTAAGGCACTTTGAAAACTGGTGTTCAGATATAATGGCTATTTTACAAGTATGAAATATGTTATAATTTTGTAAAACTCAAAAACTAACTAAATTGTCATATAAATGACGATTTTAACCTTTCAACTGTTACACCCATGCAAAAAATTTTAAATTTTTGTTTTGTTCGCACACTGGGAGCATTAAATTTGTTTTAGATATTTTAACCTAGGTTAACACTTCTGAATTCAATAATACTAATTAAGACCTCTCAGTTTCACTCAAATCATTTTATTTTTATTTTAATATAAAATAATGAAAGCTTAAATGAAAAGTACAAAAAAATTCCACTTTTTCACTGATTAAAATAACTGGAGAGCAATATTTCACATATAAAACTGACCCTTGAAAATATGTAGTAAAAAGAGTGTTTTTAAATAATCCACGCCCCTAACTGTCGTAGGTCGGGATAGCGATAATAAGTAGTAGGTAAAATCCATTGACATACGATACAATCTGAAAAAAATGCAAGAATTCCAAGAATCGTAGTATTTAAAGACATAAAACATTTTTGTAGGGGGTGCCTAATACTTATGGCCAAGGCTGTAAGTGATTATTTCACTCTAATATTTATTCAATATTACCCTGGACTGGTACCTGAAGCGGAGGGCTGATCACCTTTCCTTCATCTATTAACAATCAAGATAACACTGTGTTTATATGATGCAGTGCCCTATGCACCATGGGGGTGGGGATAAGGGTTTGAAGAAGAAGATCTAAGGGTACAAACCTCTGGCTAGGATAGACAGGGCGATGGCATCCTTGGCGCTAGTGAGTGCGGAGCCCTGAGTTGCCAGCGCGACATGGGCTAGCTCTCCTCCCATCTCCTTCCTGGCAAGACAGTAATATCAAGTTAATATTTGATAGCGGTCCATCACCAGGAGGTCCTTCAGGCTTTTTTTAGATAGGAAAATATGGTTGAATCTAGCTATTAAAAACAACAAACTATAATGATTTTAATTTACAATACATAATCCAAAAATGTTATATTCATGGATGTACACAGAAATCAATTGGAGCCAATAAATGAATTTAAAATTTTGACGACTTATATATCAAATATTAGTTATTTTAAAAACCATAATCGGAAAAGTTCAATGGTTTACATTACTGTCCGCATTTCTACATAGCATAGATTTTAGTAATAAAACATGTTAAGCGATCTAAGCTATCAGATTTTTTACTCCTATTCAGATGCTGATGGCGGTTATCTAAGTTATTACACAGTGTCATTAGCTCTAGTCAAAATTTCATCAAAGTTGTGTTGATGCAAGCTGCCAAATGCCAAACTCAACATATTTAAAGTCATAGTTTTTTTCTGTACGATAATGAGATATTTGACCAGTGTGTACCTGACTTCTCCTCCCTTGTAGGGAGAGGGGCAGGCCTGCCCGCTGCTGGTCTGGTTGAAGCAGATGGTCTGGGCTACGGCCACAGCCCTATCTAGAGACAGGCCGGCCACACCGACGGCGCAACGGTCAGCCGTAAAGTTGGCAGAGACAAAGTGCTGGAGGGACTCCGATGACACGCTGCCCGCCCGGCGGGGAGAGCAGAACAGGGAGTTACCCAGACCGCGACGGAAAGCGGCCTTGTGTAATAGATCCAGGGCTCTAACCTGGAAAATTAAAAATAATCTCATTATAACTCTGTAAATCTTAACCAAAATAAACAAAATTATTTCTCAATTGCATGTTGACGGTGTCTTCCTAGGTTGTTATGCCACTTCTTGTGGTACAAATCAGAAGTAATATGGAAACATATCGCTCACTCCTTTCAAGAACGTCATAAATAAAAAAACTTGATTTTTCAGGAGAATGTTTTTAAAGTTTAAAAATATAATACAATGTATTAAAAATAAATATCAAGCCACTTATCGAACTTTTTACTGTGCAACAGATCTTTTTAGGTAAAACCTGAATGTTTTTTCTCCATTTGAAAAATATTTAGTATATTTCAAAAAATAATTAATCAATACATTTTCTTCAAAATGCAAAAACAACACTCTCTGCCCTGTAGCGGGTAATTATTAAGTTTTCTGGGCATTCCGAAAACATGCACAACTGAAAATTGACAATTTTTATTTATGACGTTCTTGAAAGGAGTGAGCGATATACATAATTACATCTGAAACAGATAGTGGCTCTCATAGATGGAAAACATAATACGTAGAAATGGCATTAACCGTTTGCCTGATTTGCCCATCCACATACGGGTAAAAAAATGGGCCTTTGGAGATTTCACCGTACCTGGTAAAGGCAACCCGGTGAAGAAAAAGCCCAAACTGATTTTACCATATTATTTTATGAGCTCTATGTATATGGACTGTATTGGACTCTCGCCCAATGCCAGTATTATTTTGTACGATTCGAAAATATCTCAAAAACATGTATTTCAAATAAAAAATCTACCCTTTTTCCAAATATGTATAATCACCATTAAAACTCTTCAGTCAAAGGGTAAATCAAATGATAATAATTACATGAGTTAACACGTTCACAGTATTAAAAACAGAAGTGATTTCTTTAAAAATTGCCAGTTTTTTTTTCTTATTTCCAGTAGTAACAAGTGTCATTATTATGTCTTTATTACCAATTAAATTAATTTTTTGTAATTTTTTTGCGGTATTTTTGCACATTTATACCGATCACACGGATTTGTGTATCTAACTCTCGCCAGCAGTGCACGCAAAACACTGACGCGTTTGTATGTTTATGGGCGCGATCACGGATCCGTGTAGTGGGCACCAGGCGCTAGACGTATGATACACGGATCCGTGTGATAGGCAAGCAAAGTGTTAATATATGAGTTATTCCATTAACTAAGTTCAAACATCAAGTTCATTTTTAATTTCGTCTTCGGTATTTCTTTAAATATTAAAAATATAAAATGATTTTCAGAACAATTTTTATTGAATAAAATTCCTTGTTATAATAGAAATCAAATTGAAGCAGAAGTAGGCAGAAAAGTTTACTGCAATACCAACAATCACAACTTGACTCTTTCTGAACCTGATCTTCTGAATAATAGCGATACAATTATAAAAATTTAAGGTTTTTCATCAGCATATTTACAAGATATATTAATGTATGTAAATAACTATGATATCTCACAAAATTAGTACTCATCCCATCGTAACATGGTAGTTTGAATTATTGTTTCGAATTTGAGCATATTAAATAGAATATTACCTGAGGAGCTAGTCCGGCAGTTTCATACTTGATGCGGGAGATTACTTCGTCAAACTCCCATGGATTGAATACTTGCTTTGAGGCCACATCATTCAAGAATTTTACAGCACTTTCAATTTTATCTTTGGTAGCCTGAAAAAATAATTATTATTAAGTCTATGGTGGGTACTTGCAGAGTACTGGGCGATTCAGAAACTTGTCATTTTATGTTAAACGTAAAGAAGGAGTGAGAATTCTCACATCTTTCATAGGCAAGAAATTTACGAGTTGTCATGGGTATCTATTGATAAGGTCTCGGGTAAATTTAGCAACCCTACTCAACAAATCTCTTTTGAAGAAATATATGTTATGGTTTACTGTAAATGTAATTATTTCATGCCAATAATTCATTTTACGAAATTTTTATAGTTGATTAAGTTTTAACATCTTTTCTTACATCTAGAGAAGACTATCCACTGCAAAAATAATATAAATTATACATTATATTACACACTAAGGCAGCTTGTGCACTACACGGAATTTTACCGTCCGGCAGTCCGGTTTTGAAAAATAAAAGCGACGACAGTTTAGCGTGATCGAATTTACGCGCAACGCGTTCACACACCGATCAAGAGCACCGATCCGAAGAAAGATGGACAAAAGCACAAGCCAATCATCGTTTTATTACGCTAACTGAAGTGCCGGACGGTAAAATTCCGTGTAGTGCACAAACGTCTTAAGATGGGAAAGGTATTTCTACCCGTTCGGATGATTGATGCTTAAATATGGAAAGGGTATTTTTACCTCTTGTGGCAGTTTCATTTCAAAGTCAGAAAAGAAGGAATTGTTAAATGTTTTTCTATGAAAATTATGGATCAATTTCTTTATTAAGGTCTAAACTATATATGCACACAAGTATCGAATCCGGTCGCCAGCACTTCACAGGGGTAAAAAATACCCGTCCTTAGTGTGTTAACATTGATGGATACATTTCTAAATCCCACATGTAACCTCATTCAAAAGAAATTTTACTGAATAATATAAATGAACCCGGGTGATTAGAATTATTAAATGATCTAAAATCTATTATACCTCGAGGGTGTAGCAGATAGTCTCCCTGTCGACGGTGGCTGACAAGTTGGCACCGAACTGTTGAAGGTTCCTCATGATACCATACGCTGTGGAGTCAGCAGTACCGAGACCTGCAGCAGTCCGGAGGAAGTGAGACAGGCCAGGCTCATCTCCTGGCTCATACCTCGAACCACCCCTAGAAGTAAATTGAAGGCATTTTAGAGAAAGGGAGAATAACCAGGAATCTACTTAGCCCAAAAATGCCAAAAAAATGTACTACAAAAATGTCTCTTACTGTGTTTTGAGTTTGGACAGCCGAGTCCTGTATCCGGCTCACAGCACACCAGTGTGCCACGGCACACCGGTTGCAGAGCACTGATCTAAAATACTCTAAACCCCACCTAGGGTGTGTACCCTTGAATACAGGCGACGTTGGGGGCATTCCGGTGTCCCGATTGAATATTTCAAAAACGTGGCAACCCTAGCTTATTTATGAATATGTATAGCTGCTACCTTCTGACACTAGACATTGATAACGTAGGTGACAATTTAATTTGGCGAAATATCTTAGTAAAACAAATAGATCTTACTTGTATGCAATGGTAACGCGCGCCAACGGAGCTCCATTATCCAAAGCAGCAACAAATACTTTGTTCTGCAGGACAGTTGAACAGATGCCCACTGGTGCCTTCCCTGTAGCTGTTTGTTGTGATGGCTGAGCTGATGCGAAACTCCTCACCTGGAAATATTTCACCAATTATAAAATATAAGATATTACGTAAAAACTCACAAAACATGTTATAAAGTGAAAGATACCACTCAAATACTCACAAACCTTCACACAGGATAATCATAGGCAAACAATAATAAATAAATTTAATAAATAAGGCAAATACATGACAATTTAAAGTTATATTGAAAGATGAAATAGACATATTTCAGATCATATTTTAAAGATATAGACGATAGACAGATACCTAACCTAAAATACCAATGTATTTTTGATTTATTTTTTACAATAAATATTAGTATATTTTGATGAATTGAGGATAGCTTAACTGTTATTTATAACGAACATAAGAGAAAATAAATAAATACACAAAATATCACTTAAGGCAACAGATTTTTAATGTTTATGTAACAGGCCAGCAGATTTAGTGATATAAGTTATGTCAAATAATATTCAAGACTTAATTATGACGAGTTCCTGAAAAAATAATGAAATTATTAAACTTACCGAAATAGCTCTAAATAGAGGTAGTTTTGAGGCGTTGCAGGCCATTTTTACGTTTAATATTTCTCGGGACTGACAACAGGCCAAATACGCGGATTTCAATGGCCGACTAAAGTGATGGCGCTGCAATCGGATAATTAATAAAAGCGCGTTTTTTCAAAAACATAAACGTCATATTTTATTTTAGTATTTTTAATCACTGTTATAACAAATTAATAATACACAAACTCCAACTGTATTTTTAATTAATCCCTTTCAAATTGTGCCTATATTCATCAAAAGGTGGAGGACTGACCGGAGCATCTCGTCATAACATTGCTCGCGGCGAGCATCCGAAACTATGGGTGGAGCGCTTGGCTCGCTGTACTGACTGCCTGAATGCTCGCATCGTAACATGTTACGTTACGACGAAATGCTCCGGTCAGTCTTCGGTAAAAATTAAATTATGTTCTTAGTGTAATAAAAAAGGGTTCTTATAAAATAAGAACAAAATAAATTTCAAAATGTATTCATACTTTTTGGATGAAAAAAACTCCAATATAATTTTTCAATATCATAATAATTATTGTCTTCCATATAAAAAACAGATGATATCTTTTGCTAATGGTTTTATAAGAAGATTGAATGATTCATTCTAGAATTCTAAATAATACACCATAGCAGGATGATAAATTAAAGTTTGTTAGAACTTTTGAACTTCCATATTCTTTTATGTATTAATTTTAAATCAAACACTTCCATATTCTCCCAATTATAAATTTTTATGTGAAATAAGAATATCTTCCACGTATTTTGCCCTCTATATAACAAATAATAACAAACATTTTTGTTCAAATCTAGAGTGGAGTAAAATACTATAAAGTGTACTTATTTTTTACTGTTATCAATCACATTCACATTATGGAAGTTGTAACTTGTATTCGCTCACTCCTTTCAAGAACGTCATAAATCCAAACACTAGATTTTTCAGGAGAACGTTTTTAAAGTTTAAAAATATAATACAACGTATTAAAAATAAATATCAACCCACTTTTTGAACTTTTTACTGTGCAACAGATCTTTTTAGGTAAAACCTGAAGATTTTTTCTCCATTTGAAAAATATTTAGTAAATTTAAAAAAATTATAAAAAATACCTTTTCTTCAAAATGCAAAAACAACACTGCCCTGTAGCGGGTAAATATTATGTAAAAAATATGCCTCTTTTACTGGGGTATAGTACATTTTTTGGGCATTCCGAAAACATGCACAACTTAAAAATGACGATTTTTGATTTATGACGTTCTTGAAAGGAGTGAGCGGATTGCACATTTTAAGTAAGACACCTGTCCATGTATTGTATATAAATACATGGGTAATTCTTCCTATAAATACAAACTTGATAATTTTACTGGTCTGATATTGTGAAATTTGTAACTGGTCAACAAAACAAAAACATAAATGTTTTATTCACTTTTTTTTAGGTAATCTGAATCTCGGCAGTCTACAGTATATGTATAGTGTTGGGGAGAAGACGGCTGCCAACCAAGAAAAGGCTGAAAACCAAGCCTCAGGGCTTGGTTTTCTCTACAAGTGCTCTCCAATGGCTCCTATCGCTTGTAATCTTACCCCAGGTCTCATTTGTTCTTATCCTGCTGCAGTCTTCCTCCACATAGTCCATCCACATCATCCTTCTACTCCTGAGCCGCTTTTGTTCTAGAACCCATTTGGTCTGGACTTTTGAAGCTTAATTCAGATTATTTGTTTCCAAGTTGCACACAGTGTTTGATAATTTTTTTAATTTCATTTTTACTTGGTAAATTTAGACAAAACTATTTTTTAAAACCTACTATGACACATTTTGATGCTTCCAACATCATTATAATAAATAGATATTACCACAAAGCCATTAAAGAATTTCAATGTTAAGCGTGTAAAAACCCGTACCACAATATGTATAGTGTATTAATGAGTGATAACTAACCAAGTACCAATCAAATTTTAAAGTGTAAAATATGACTACCAGGGAATTAAAACACGAGGAAAAGAAATAGGAGCAAACACATATCTTAAAACATTTATTTTATCATATAATTATGTTATACAGAATAATGTACGAATGCTCATGTCATATAAACTTTTAAGGTAAATGTTATAAAGAAAATAACACAAAATACTAACAAGGATCAGATGTGGACTATGGAAAACAGAATTTGAGGATACATATATGCAGTTTTAAATTTAAGCAATATATTTACTGAATGACAAAAGAAAATTATGAAAATAATTTTATAGGCTAATAAAACCATGTTTTCTTAAATTGGCCAATTTCAAGAGGGCTTTTTCCAAATTCTTTTAAAATATTCAATAACTTTTTGAGATTTTACACAAAAAACCATTCCAGTAATATTAATGACACAAATTAATTTCTATTTTTTTTTATAAATATAATGTTGTGCAAATTTACAAAATAAGGAGCTATTTATTAAATTCAAAATTGTAATACATATACTGAAATTTCATCTTATGGGAAAAATGAGTTGCAAAGGAGACATCTAGAATTGAACTATTAAACATCCATATTATCCGGAATGATAACACTACAACTTTTTGTCATAAAATAATAATAATAATAATAATAATTATTCTTATTTTATGACAAAAAGTTGTACTGTTTTCATTCCGGATAATATGGATGTTTAATAGTTCAATTCTAGATGTCTCCTATAATATACAAACTGTAAGATCATCTTTTGATATTTTTTTATTATTAACATTTGCCTTATACAAACACATTTATAAAAAATAAAGCACATACTTGAATTGCAACAGAAGATAATAGAATAAGCTGATTTACTTCTGAATTCAATGATTATCCCAAAAAGTTTAACCCAATATTTTTAAATGAGTACTGTGAACTAAACATTAAAAATAAAATATTATTTTATTTATATTATATCTGTAGTGACACGGAGGAGGGGCACAAGTCCTGTGGTACATGTTACAGACTTGTGCCTTTCTTCCAATTCACTACAGATATAAACACACACACACACACACATATATATATATATATATATATATATATATATATATATATATATATATATATATATATATATATATATATATATATATATATATATATATATATATATATATATATATATATATATATATATATATATATATATATATATATATATATATATATATATATATATATATATATATATATATATATATATATATATATATATATATATATATATATATATATATATATATATGTGTGCGTGTGTGTGTGTGTATATAAAGCAGTGTGGAGGTATACAATGGAGCAAATAAAGTCTGTAAAACACTGACATAAAAATAACAAACAGTATACATTTGAATTTGTAATTTTCTGTATTACAGATGTCGATATCAATTCACATTTGTGGATTATTAGGAAAACTTAATAATGATGAGAAAAAATGGTTTCATTAATGCAATAATGCAATGTATGTTGCAAAAGCACAGAATGTGAAATAAAATTTCTATAAATAATATACGATGAGAATGACAAGAACTGACAGAAAAATCAAAGATACTTTCTAGCAAATGAATCCTAATAAACAATTTCTAAATTTAGCATACCAGTTTTATAAAACTGGTTTCAAATTCAGAATTATTCTTTTAGAACAATATTAAAGCAAGAGTATTTTTTTCCAATATAAATGTACAAATCTAAGATTTTTGTTCTTCAGTACAGAAATTATGTCAAATGAATATAGCATTTAAACAAAATGAAAGAGAGTAATCAATGAACGATTACTGTAATATGTATAATCCTTGATTCATAAACGTTTGTCTGACAGACCACACAATATGTATGAATTATGTAAAAAGTGTACTGAATAAATGCATGTTTTGCTTTATTATTATTTAAAAATAAAAACTAGTGCCCTGGTGCGTTCTCTGCCAAGACCATTATGAGTAAACTCTGGGGGAAATACTGTTTGCTGCAGAAGGTTAATATTCCAGGTTATTTTTTGGACCTCACTAAGGTTTAAAGATATCAAAAATAGAAAGTGACCATCCGGCAGTTTATGAAGAAATGACATATTTAAATATACATAGCACGCCATAGTGGGTTCAGGCCTATGTGCCGACACAGTGGGTTTTGCCAGGGCACACATATAGATAGACTGACATAACGATTTTTATGCACTTTTATTAATAATTAAACATGTGTCAGCTTCATTGTTAATAAAATTTAATTGCCATCCTGAAAGTGTCCGTCTGAGAGATTAATGTTTATGAATAGTCCCAGACATGACTATGAATCTAGGGTTGAATAGAATTATCCACATTTGTTCTGAGACTCATGAAATATATATTTTTCTCCAATGATTTTCTTTACAGCACTCACGACATGAGAGAGATTGGTAGACAGATGACCAGAGTGTGCCGAGTGCCGGCTTCAGTTCAGTGGAGGTACACTGGTGCTGGATCCAGGGGCTTCACCTCCCTGCGGTCCGCTCTCTCGTATCATATTCTGGAAACAAGTTAGGCTTTCTAAAAAATACTTGTCAGGTCTCAGTAACTATATTATTTTTTAAATATCCTAGGCACCTAAATACCTACTGTAAAATGTTGATAATGGGTACATAACACTCCTTTCAAGAACATCATAAATCAAAAATCGTCAATTTTCACTTGTGCATGTTTTCGGAATGCCCAGAAAATGTACTATATCCCAGCAAACGAGGCATATTTTTAACTTAATATTTACCTGCTACAGGGCAGAAAGTGTTGTTTTTGCATTTTGAAGAAAAGGTATTGTTTAATTATTTTTTTTAATGTACTAAATATTTTTCAAATGGAGAAAAAACCTTCAGGTTTTACCTAAAAAGATCTGTTGCACAGAAGAAAGTTCAATAGTGGTTTGAAATTTATTTTTAATAAATTGTATTATATTTTTAAACTTTAGAAACGTTCTCCTGAAAAATCAAGTTTTTGATTTATGACGTTCTTGAAAGGAGTGAGCGATATGTGAAATGAGGGTTGTTGATTATGTTTTTGTAGGATGCATGTCATGTATTATTTGATCTAAATGTAATACAAATGATGGCAAGACATCTTATTATAAAACTTAAATGAAGTTTAAATAAAGATGAAGACTAAACTAAAACCTAAAATAATAGTAAAAATGTTATATAGAATCAACTTTTCTTAAAAATATGACAATAATAAATGAGGCACTCAATGACAAAAACGTAGAATAATTTTGACTCAAGCGTGATAGTTGACCCGTACCATATGACCGGCTCATATAAATCCACTTGATATTAGCAATACTTTACAAAACAACCTCGATTTTTTGTTGCAGCAGATGCAAATAAATTGAAGAATTTCTCTTGTAAGTTATGTTATATTGATTTGTGCATTTTTTCTTCTTCAACATTCCGGCTAAGCTGCTTTCCAGTTAAAATGATCCTGGTAAACGAAGAATCAACTATGTGTTAATTCTGCACATCAACAACATAATAAAAATGGCATAAGATTTGAGGAATAAAGTCGTTTGTCTGTCATTTAAAAATTATTTCCAGGACACTTAGCAGGAGCGGGACATCAGCAAGAGAAATCATGAAAATAATTGTGGAAATTTGCAGCTGTGAATACAAAGAGATTTTAAGTAAAACAAAATAGAATTTCTTACTAACCTTAACATGTATTTGGCTTTTAAGCATCGCTGCTCTAAGTATTAACATGGATGTTCTTCTTTGATATTCCTTTCCGACAGCGAGACTCCTTTCAAATGTGGTACTACGTTGATCAACATCTTTTGCGTACAATATTTTGTTATGTGAATCTATCCGAGCTTGTATCTGTCCATCTAGAATGAGTTGCATGAGTTCGTCTTCCAGCGCACTCACTGTTCTATTGAAGGCTCCAGCCATCTTGCGCATATCTGCGGACAAGTAGGGGCTGAAGTATTGTATGAGGGCGCGGTTCCGGATCATGGTGTACAGCGCCGGCAGGTGGGGTGCTAAGTACATATCCAGCAGGAGGTTATCCCGCACGTCGTCCAGTAGCCTCAGACACGAAGCGTACTTAGATTCGTAAAATTTGAAAATAATATCTCTCAACTGGGGTTCGAGCTCCAAGAAGAGCTTGAAGGAGCTGCTGAAAATGACTTGCTTCTGGAGCTCGGCCCGATCAAAGGTGGCGAGAGCGCACAGCCCCCCGTATAGCGCCACGTTGCTGCCGCTCAGCAGCTCGGGGAAGTCCGTGTGGTCGAGGCTTGCGGCCAGGAAGTGCTTGGCGGCCGACTTGTACTTCTTGGTGGCCAACTCCGCCAGCCCGGCCGCACATTTTAATCTCGTTAGGATGGTTTGATTCGAATCCTTCCCGTGGACTTCGTTGAAATCCGGAGTGCCCTCCGCCTTGGAAACATAACTTAAAACGTGAGACCAGTTTTGCAAGTAAACTGAGACTTTAATTACATTAAGACACATATTGACGACGTGCTTTCCGCTGGTGCAGTAATCTCTGGCCCGGGAGTAGCACTTGAGGGCGTTGGAGAGATCGCCGCAGTCCAAGTAGTGGTCCCCGAGGTCGTCGTGACCTCTTCTAATGCTCTCTTTTATTGAATTTGATTTGTAATTTTTTAGATCGGTGTCTAACTTTTCTAACTTCAGAGCGGCTTTCTTGGTTTTAGCTTCTATCCATAAGTTATCTAGAGCGGGGACATCTTGAGAGGTAGATTGCGCGGCTATGTCAGGTAGGCTCGGCCCGACCATCATTTCTGCCAGCTTCTTGTGGAGCGTCTGATAAAGGTTCACATTGTAGGTTGTCATGACGTATGTGATAGCCATCTTCAGAGCCTCGAGCCTTAATGTCGGACAGTGATCGGCGATGTACATTAACCTGTACAGTTTGGCTAGACCGGTGTAAGAGCTGGCGTAAACTTCTAAATCCAAGGAAGGATTTTCTACAATATAACTTTCGGCTTCATTATTCTCGTTGTCTTCCGGCGGCCCATCCACCTGCATTGGTTCTACCGCATTCTAAAACAGAAAATACACGCACCATTTACACAATGATTATATCTGACAATGACGACTTAATTTAGTTTTTTACTAAAACCAAAGTAAAATTTTATACCATTTAAGAAATTTATTGATTTTCCGTATAATAATAATAAACGTGAACAGAATAACTTTGGTGGATTTGTCAAATAAAAGCTGTCATTATAGATACCCAACCTAAAATGACAAGCTATATGTATGCGCTAAACACGACGAAAACAGGTTAAAAATGGCTGTAATTTCTTCGGTCAATTAATAAAAATAAAACACTCTTAAAAATTCCTCCAAAATTCCATAAATTACGAGATAAATTTACCTGCAATAACGCATTCTGTATTTGCAGCGGCATTTTCGCTATTTTCATTTTCTATGCTACTCCATCTGTCTCTTTCTTATCCGGCAATTTTGTCGCGAGTATACTTACAGATTTCTACAATACCAACATGAATTATATGGCTATAAATTTTATGTTCAATAGCCAGCAACACTTTTTTTCATTTAGGTAGGTCAGTAGTTTTCAAAAAAGAGTTTTGAAATTAATTTATTTTCGATAAAAAAAAACATTTCAATGAATGACTAAGAGAAATAAAAAGAACACTTAGATGTACATGTACGATGGGAACATAAATGTTCTGGGGGGAGGGGTTTTGAGTGCTGAACTGTTCTTAAAATATAAATTCATTGATGTTTGAAATATTTTTTGAGCACAACGTTTCGTCTTAATTTCACTCAATTGATGTGAAAATTTAAAATAAAGTTGAATTATTACTGTTTAATTTTACAGTAAAAACTGACCTATTTTGTGTTTTTATTTTTAAATAAATTAAAAGTAATATTAAATTATTACTGTTTAATTTTACAGTACAAACTAATCTATTTTGTGTTTTTATTTTTAAATAAATTAAGTGTAATGTCAAATTCAATACTTCCTACATATCTGGAATGCCAAAATGCCTCCGATTTTTAACTCCTAAAAGGCATAGGAAAGTGTAGGAAATATAATTCAACCAATAAAAAGCCTTATACGAATTTATAAATAAATTCTGATTAAAAGTTTTACCAACCTCTTCGGTCAATTCAATTGATTATTCATTTCAAGCCCTACCTCGAATATAAATCTTGCAACGGAGTTGCAACAATCTTGTTATCCAAAAATATTTATTTTATGTACATCTATCAAACGACAGAAAATGGCTACATAAATGGATGAAATTATTATGATTAAACACTCCAACTTTCAGGGGGAAACCGCATAAATACAGATAAATATTATTCTTTTTGATGTTTAAAAAACATTTTTTTAAATTTTTTTTTATTTAAAGTTGACATTGGCAATCTAATAAAATAACGATTTTCCTCTAAAAAAGTTTAAAGCTAATCGCGTCAGTCAGTACAGAAATTTGGTTAGGCATTGCGTATTTTTAACTCCTAATTTAAGCTGTAAATGTGCGACGCATGGACGTTTTTACAATTTATATTATACTAAAAAAAAACTTTCTTTCAATGCTCGTTATAACCACGTTCGACTGTAATAGTATACCCACTCCAATAAGTGTAACGAATTTAATTTAATGTATATTAGTGAGATATAAATTAGTAGTCTGTGGTACGTTGTTACAAGTTAGTCGTCCGCTCTGTCTGATATAACACTATCAACATGAATGTGCTAATATTGTTATCATCGGTTTTAATTATTTATTATGTAAATTTGGTTTCATCATTACAATTAATTGAGTCTAATGAACCGGAAAATAAACGTCCTATAATCGGTGTTCTAAGTCAAGAGATGTCGGTTAGTCTCGAGACTGCCTATCCAGGAATGTACAGCAGTTTTATTGCAGCTTCCTATGTGAAATTTATTGAAGGAGCTGGTGCTAGAGTGGTGCCAATATGGTGATTTTTTGGAGCATTATTTTATAAATTTTTTATTATCATTTTAATTTATCTTTTTTTTATTCATTTCATAATATGCCGGGTACCCACTTCTCCGATAAAGACTTTGTCAATCGATATCCGACTTTCTCTGGGGAGTGAGTTCTTTTGACATGATTTTTTTTCACGTAATCTATATATTTTATAGTATTCATATAAAGATATTATGTACAAAAATAAAACTATGGTTAGATTTATTTTTTAGAATGAATGACGAATGAAAATAAAGTATTAGAATAAAGAAAACCAAACATGTCTTTATACTAAGCCCTTTTGATTTACAGTTAAATTATGAAATATATTATCGTATAATATTATTTAAAATAATGTTTAAATAAAATTTTGTAGGATTGGGAAAAATGAGGATTACTACGCAAATATTATGAGTAAAATTAATGGGTAAGAAGTTTAATATAAATCATTAAAGAGATCATTCACACAGACAATTTTCAAATATGATTTTGCATCCATTTTTTAACGATATGTTTGAAAATTAAAATTCATTGTATTGAAAAAAAACTGAAACTCTCGGCACCGTAGCATAGTTAGGTTAGGTTAGGTTAGATCAACTGGGAAACTGGCTCGATTCCCGTCAATTACAAAATGAATTGAAGAAATATTTATTCTCAATTGATGTGAGCGTACATAATATATTTTCTCATCCATATTTCCTATTATTAGTATTCTACTTGTATTCTAAAAAGTATTCTAAAATTCTCTAAAATAGAGGCTTAGCGGGTTATTCCTTAAAAAAAAACTCATAATACAAGTCTGCTCCGTGATAAGTGTCGCTGATTCAAGTCATAGTTTCGAGGTTCGATCCCATTCTTTCACTTCTTGATTCTTGTTTTCAGACACAGGTTGTTTAAAGTCCAACAATCAGAAGCCTTCAACTAAATTTTTGTTAAATCCCGCTAACATTTTGCTGCTAGAATTCAATCGAAACAACCTCGTTCTCGTCTTCGATTTACCATCGTACCTTCAATTGAATAGGTATTTCATATGTAGTATGCTACGCATTATTTATCTCTTATATAATTGATTTACAGAATCCTATTTCCTGGTGGATCTTCCTGGTTTCCGAATCCAGATGGGTATGCTGATGCTGGAGAACTGATTTACAAAATAGCCCGAAAAATGAACGATGATGAAGAGTATTTTCCCTTATGGGGCACTTGCCTCGGTTTTGAACTACTCACATATCTTTCTACTAACCGAAGAGAACATAGAGCCGATTGTTACTCCCAGAAACAAGCACTGAATCTTGAATTTCGAAGTGGTAATTGTATAATCATTATCTAGGTATTCATATTATTTTTTGACATCTCAACATAGATGAAGGAGAATATGGAAGTCTGGGAATTCACGGGGCTTACATACACAATACACACTACTCAAATTCTTGGAACTTCTATATATATGGTTCAATATACGAGACATAGTGCTTGAGACGTCTATTGGTGAAATGAAAGGAGCTTTTTATTGAGCAGAAACTCTTTTATTTGTATGTGAGGTCCGAATCCTGGATTATAATCACATACATAAGAAAAGCTAGCAAATATTCTTTTCATTTTATTATTTTAGCTTATAATTTGACCAGTTTATTTATTTACAACATTTTGAGTGTGTCCCAATACTTGTTCACAAATCTGGATTAACAATGATATGAGTTATTTTATATTATTTTTTGACACGAAAAACAATGCAAAAATTCAATTGTAAAAAGTTCTAAACGATGTAAAAAGTGGAAACATAATTTTTCGTGTTACATTTTATCGTATTTACTTTTTTTTCATGGTTTTGACAGGTGCTACGATTTGTAGTTGATAGTCCCGCAAATAACTTAAATCTAGATCCTTACAATGATTTCGTACCTAAATTTAGTGGGGTGTTAAAATACAAAGTTCAATACAATTTATACGAGTAAGGTAGGGAGGCATTGTTAATGTGCCTAAATGAAATGCACGCCACTGACTGGTTACAGCAGTGGTCGGCAAATCGCAACTCGCGAGCCGCATGCGGCTCTTTGGCCTCTTGAATGGGATTCAGCTACAAATGTGCGCGACCGACACCCCGTTCGTCTGATTTGATCAAGAAAAAACTAAAAATGCAAATTTAAGTAATACTGACACATTTTTACACATCACTTACACAGCAACGGAAAGTAAAATTGCCGTAAATGTTTCTAAAACAACCCGTCCATATAACAATTGATACCAACAAAGATATATAACAGGTTGACCCCCTTATAAGGTTGAGATAAGTACCGCAATATCAGAGATAATGTTATAGAGGTTATTAACTTCGAAAAAAGTTTATTAAGTCAATAAACAGTGTGTACCCATCTAAATAGTTATGAATTTAATAAATTCGGTTCTTAAAAGAAACCTCTGTCGTTGTTTGTTTGTAGATGTTTGTAGATGTGTGGATGCTTGGATTTGTCAACTAATAATTAGGGTATTATTGTGATTAGGGTAAAATACGGTAGGGGAATTAAGGGTAGCCCGGACACTAAAATAAATCAAGCAAAAATATGATCAAATTGTATTTTTTCTTATTAAAAATTAAGATTGGGAAATTGTATATTTAATGGTAAATTAAAAAAAGAGCAATTCAGTATTATTTATAAGTTATTTATTATTATTTAATTAAGTTTAATAAGAGTCATTTACTATTGTAGTGAAACTAAAATAGGGTATATTACTCACGGTAAATATTACTTTGGAGAATTTCAAGATTTACATGCCTTAAAATGGATTTCCAAAAGATTCTATGTATATATATTTTTTAACAATGTTATTTTTTAAATATATAAGTTTAAGTATATTTCTTTGGCAAAATATACATTTTATCATAGCACCTGTTAAATATATGTTTATTTGTGTTTAACGAAAACTTATTGTAACATTGCATTGATTTTGTAACAATATGAAGTATTTTTTTTGTAAAACACTCTCCTTATCATCCATTGTTTACATTGTGTAATACCACTTTAAAAAAAAGTGGTATTACACAAAGTAAACAATGGATGATAAGGAGGTTGTTTTATTACCATACCACAAAGTTATCAATTTACAAAATATTTTTTTTTGTAATTTGTTTTTGTACTTATTTAAATAATGCTTATCACTGTTGCTTCATTTATTGATAAAATTGTAAATTGTTATTTATCATATATTAGACTAATCACAGCGTTTAAATTTTAAATGTTAAATAATACTGAATATCATAGGAACTAATGTCTTTTCTTTATTTTTAAGATTACGGTACGAGTAAAATGTTCAGTGAAACATCAAATGAAGTAGTATCAATACTCAAAAAAGAACTGGTTACATCCAACTTCCACAGCTTTTGTGTGACGGAAAAAGTAATTATTTTCTTTTACGTATTATCAATTGTCAACGAAATAATATAGCTCATGTAATATTTTTATAAATGCACTTTATCGTGTATGGGTGCATTTATCTTTGTGTGAATATCTTGAATCAATCTAATATTTTAAAAGAAATGTTATCGATTATTTTAACACTTATCTAAACACTTAAATCTTATTTAAAAGTGATTGGCTCATGGCTTTATTCTCTAAAAGCGAAAAAAAACGTAAAAAACTTATCCTATGATGTCACACGTCTTCGATTGTTTCTTCAATTTTCTTAAATTTTATTATAGGTTTTGTGTGTACGTATTAAGAAAAAACAATACTTTTCATCCAATATTGGCCAGGAAACAAAAAACGTAAACAATAGCAATTCAACAGAAGAAAATCCTCAAAGTCACGTTCGATCTTTATGCACATAACGTTCAGAAAATATGGGTAGTTAATCGATTATTTTTTTTGCAGAATTTGACTGAATTCAATATTGATGACGAATGGCGAATAATCTCGGAAAACCATGACTTAAATGGGTTCAAATTTATTTCAACGATTGAATCTCGACGGTTAGTATTAATCTTTTTTTAAAATAAGTTTTATGTATGTAAATTTTCATCACTGAATTTTTTCGCAGAAAGATCTTTTAAACCATCAAGGGGTGTAAACCCCTCACACAGGTCCACATAATATGCTGCAATCAGTAGATTGGTCTCAAGTCTCGTAAGGGCTGGTCGTCGCTGTTTGGATTATTCTTGTTTGTGGATAAGAGAGAAGCGATTATTATTTTTATTTATTTATTTTCATATTTTACCAACTCTTTGATAAGCACAGTAAAATGTTTTTTTTTAATGCATTTTTTTTTTACTTTTTTGAAGAAAGAAAAAAGCATGAAAATATATCAGAGAGGGTATCAAACTAACGATTATAAAAAAATATTTACTTGGTAAATACCCCTATTCCTTAAAATCTAGTATGACACATGTTTTGATGTATTTCGCATCATTTTCAAATACCGTACATACATACGGTGTTTGAAAATGATGCAGAATAGATCAAAATCGATTTTAAGAAGTAGTGGTATTTAGCAATTAAAACTTAATTTAAAAATGGACATATCAATTAAATCAAGTTACTGCCGAATCAATTAAAGAGATTTATTTTTTTATCTTAGGTAGATGGGACATCACATCATATCTCTTCTATTTAAAAAAGTGATTGTTTATATTAAAGCGATGAATAATTAATCAATTGCATGATCAATAAAAGATAATTAAAAAAATTTTCATTAAATTTGTCTTTGAAAGATAATTCAATGAAAATTTATACAAATAAATGCTGATTCTAAGATAAATTGGTAGACAATCATTATAAGATGAGATAAATATTATGACAATTATTCTAAATTCTGAAGATATTTTAGTAAAGTACACCCATAATACAAGTGTCAGTATATTATTCAATTATATCCAGGGGTTTTTTTTAAAACAAAAAAGGTCCCGGAACTCACTCCGTGTCAAGCTTTTTACTAAAACAATTTTTATTTAAATATCATTTTAATCAAATTTAAAGCAATATTTCCTATCATTTTGAGGAATTATATAAATACAGATTGAAATTAAGCAAGCGCAAACATTGTTTCATCTAAATAACTTTGAAATAAAAAAATATAGAAAAAACGTTAACGCCATTCAACCGCGTTACATAAAAAAAAACCCTGATTAACCCATACCCAATTGTAAAAATATAAACAATTGGTAATTTTGGGGAAAAACTTAACTACTTCACAATATCACAGGTCATTAATAATTATCTATTGTAATACCATTGTGATAAACAAATATTGTTTAACAGATGCCATAAATGTTTGGAATTAAATACATTAAATATATTCAAATGTAATTTTAATAAATAAAATAAAAAATAAATGAAAAATTGCATATAACCACTTTTTTGAGTTTATTAATGTAAGAACGACTAGTTTTGACATCTAAAGATGTCTTCTACAGGTAAAAATACAAAACAATTATATTCTCACCTGTTGATGAGACAATCTGTAGTTTTCGAAACTTGTCATGTTTATATTAAACTCCAAAAGTAGGTATATACAAGCGTTTAAGTTTTATATTTCAATCATGTTATTCCTCGAAATTAATGCTACATAAAGAAATAATTGTAGTGTAATAATAATTGATTCACTGGAATTCAATTGACTAGGATCACGATTTTATGAAAAAATGTATTTAGTTAGTAACATGATAGGGACACACTCAAAATGTTGTAAATAAATTATCTGGTCAAATTATAAGCTTAATAATAAAAATGAAAATGGTATTTTCTGGCGTTTCTCATGTGTGTGATTATAATCCAGGATTCGGATCTCACATACTAATATAAGAGTTTCTGCTTAATAAAAAGCTTCTTTACATCTCACCAATAGATGTCTCTAGTGAAGTTCTAGTGATTCATGAACAAGGTTTCTAAATTGGTTCATATGTATAGAACTTCCAAGAATTTGAGTAGTGTGGTTGTCAATAATGGGTAGAATTGGTGAATGTTACACGTGTGTAAAGTGATCACTTAAACCAGCCTATGACGGTCGTAAGCCCCGTAAATGCCCAGACTTCCATATTCTTCTTCATCTTTGATGAGATGTCAAAGAATAACATGATAGGGATGTTGGATTACATAATCTAAAATATCTGTTCATAATCCTGTTTTGTATCCGATTTTTTGTTTCATTTATTGAATCGGCAGTCAATTTATAACAATTGTTTGTAATTTTTAATTAAAATTTTACTCCGTAAATATCACTATTAAATATCTCTATTCAATTTTTCATTACGACACGTGTTTCAATGCATTTTGATGTGTACAGTGCTTGAAAATGATGCAAAATGCATCGAAACACGTGTCACAATGGGTTTTAAGAAGTGTAGTGTTTACCAAGTAAATCTGAAATTCAAACATTTTTAATACTTGAAAAAAAACGATATATTGTGTAAACATATAAAGACCGCTTTCTTAAGAAACAAATTTGGAAACCAAATATTGAGGATATCAAGATATGTACAATAAGCGGTTTTCCATCTTTCCATTCCACCAGAGTCCGTAATGTTATTATTATTTCCCGCAGATATCCTTTTTACGGAGTACAGTTTCACCCTGAGAAGAATATCTATGAGTGGGTGACAGACAGGAATATTTCCCATACACGTAACGCAGTTAAAGCTAACAGCTATTTCGCCGAATTTTTCGTCAACGAAGCCAGGAAGAGTAACCATAAATTTGACAGTGAAGATGAAGAGCAAAATAGTTTGATCTACAATTTCCATACAACATTTACGGGACTAATAGGAAGTGCTTTCGAACAGTGTTATTTTTTTCAGTAAAATTGATCCAAATAATATTAGCATCTATTTTTAGTAAAACCTACTAAAATAAGATGCCAAGTGCATACATAGAATAACTTTCCACTAAAATTAATAAATAAATGAGTTATCGATGTCAAAATAAAGGTATAAAATAATATAAACCTAAATAATAAAATTATTTATTTATTTATTTTATTAATTATTATTTATTTTTCCAATACATATTTTTATGAACGTCTCACTGAATAAGATTTTTGAGTGTATTAATATAAACACACGACTAGTATCGAGAACTACAGATGTTCTCAAAGACAAATGAAAGTAAAAAATGTTCAAAACTCTCAGTGTTAACACTAAACTTAAAACTGGTCTAACAGAAGTGTTTTGTTGAAAAACACAGTAACTTTAAATTTTTTTTTACAAAAATCTGACAAATTTATTTTATGGAGAATACTAAATTTGTATATAAAGCTTCCAGTTATATGTCCTGTCTAAACTGTAATATTGCGTGAAAAGTTTTTTTTTTGAAAATCTTATAATATTATGGTTGTATTCAATGTAAATTGTAAAATTTTTAGAAAGTAAAATATTTATTAACACATGGAATACATATACGAGTACTAACTGATATGTGAAATTAAAAATATTCATACTGTTTGAAAATATTTTTAATTAAAAATTTTAATAATAATAACACCCATAAAATGAAATGGATACGGAAAAAACAATATACAATAGAAACATTCGTAATATTTAATGCACATTGTAAAAATTTTAGTAAATAAAATATTCGTACCTTCTGCTTGAAAATATCTTTTATTTTAATTTTTAAATAATATATTTATATATGTATATATATATATATATATATATATATATATATATATATATATATATATATATATATATATATATATATATATATATATATATATATATATATATATATATATATATATATATATATATATATATATATATATATATATATATATATATATATATATATATATATATATATATATATATATATATATATATATATATATATATATATATATATATATATATATATATATATATATATATATATATATATATATATATATATTAACATCTACCTGCAATAATGATATGCTTTTTCAATCAAGTGCCTGGACCATTATTTTTTTGTTGAAAGAGATATGAATTAAAATTCATATAAAAATATTCTGGAAGCGGTATTTTTTCCATTCCACAATACACATGAACCAAGAGAAGGTCTATACACTTTCATGCCATACCAAAACGTACAATTTCAAAGTACAAATTTATTTTATTTTATTTAGGAATGACACGCATGCGTGTTTGTGTTTGTGTACTCAGTTTGTATTCAGTGTCACATCACGCTGAAGTGAGCTGCCTAAAAATATAGCTATGTGTTTCAAGTTCCGAGTAAAAATGGTTAGTTCTTTTCTATTTAAATATAAGGTAAGATTCGTGTATTTATTTACACTATAAAGCATTATGTTTAATTAAAGCATTATGTAAGACAAATAATATTTTTTGCAAACTGGTCTTGAATTCTGTATAATTTTAGATGGTTCCATCGAATCAGAACTTACTGAAAACTGTAGCGAAAGCTTTCATTCAGAATGCACAGATGGTGCCAATGCGGGAAAATTATAATGTCATAATCCATACGACTAAGTACATCACTTGTAAACGAATGGAGGCTTAATAAAAAAATGCATGTATATTTGTAAAAAAAAAGTGATTCTAGTACAACATTTTTGTAGGATTTCAGATAATAATTTCAAGTCTTACAGTTTACTAGTTAATATAGTCAAAGTTTCATATAATTTAAATTAATATTTGGATACATTTTTCTTCTTCTCCGTCTTAATCCTCATTGCTGAGGGTTGTGACCCTTGCAGAAGCAGTGACTCTTCTCCAGTTATCCCTTGACGCGCTGCACGTAGTGCTCCAACCACTGAGGTGCCTGCTGCTGCCTTAATTTGATCGGTCCATCGTGTGGGGATCTTCCTCTCCCTCTCTTTCCCTCCAGGCTACCGATCACAACTAGTCGTTCCAGGCTACCCTCGTTCAACGTGTCCAAAGAACTGGAGAATCCGTCGGGTACAGATATTGGCCAGGATACATTTTTAAAACTCTTTAAAAACCTTTTCACAAAATATCGTCTTAAGGGCGTTTTACATTTTTCGTATGTACTGTATCTTGTACTGTGTAATATGTTTTTCTTATGACAAAGAGGGAAGTCACAATAGACCTAATATGGTCGCAGTGACATAAGAGATGCAAGATCCCTTGACCTCTTATAAAAATAAAAATAAATGATGTTGGAGGTAAACTTAAATTTTTTGGACTGCTTTAGGTTGATTATTAAACACTGTATTATATTACTATTTCTATCGATATATTATGATGTGTCGATGATTTGGTTCAGAAATGTAGGTCCATATTATTTAAATAATAAAAAATCCAAGAGAATAACTTGAATGTCATACATGATATAAATAAAAAAAAGAGTTGAGTTAAAGTAATTATTTTTAGATCATCTAATAGACATATACCATAATATAAATGTCAAATAATAACAGTGTTTTAGTTGATAAAAAGATAAGAACAAGTAAGCCCACAATTCAATCAAATAATAATAAAAATGATTAATAAATGAATAAAATACAGAAAATACTAAGAAATTTGCAGAAATGTGATAAACGATTATCCTTTATAATCGCCATAATGAGTACGTTTTTTGAGATAAGGTAGCAGTGCCTATTTGGTTAAGATTTTATATCGTATCACATAACACAAAGGTTGTCTGCAAATTTTTTGGTTGGAAGAATTTCTTACATCTATGGTATCGATTAAATTAAATAATGATTCAGACAGCTCATTTAAAAAAATGCTGACGCCCCTACGCGTCGAGGCTCATGGTTTAAGCACCACAGATTTAGAGCAGTGGTGCTCAAACGTGCTCAAACCATGAGCCACGATAGGCATCGATTTTTGCGACACACTATGGGATTTATGTACCATTACATAATATACTTAGCATCATAGGAACGAAAAATACTCCAGAAAACCTTTTTTTATTTGTTTTAGTTTACAATAATTACTTTAAAAATATATATAAATAACTCTGTTAATTGTTGGGTAGTATATCCAAAATTTGAAACGATTATTAAATTGAATTTTGCTTTTATTTACATATATGATTGTCATAAATAAAAGTAGAATTTAATCCAATAACCGTATTTAATTTTGGATATATTACTTAACAATTCAATATGGAATTCCACCAACTGTCTGCAGTTAAAATAAATATTAAAAAAACTCCGTTAGTGTCCATTTTGTAAAACACAAAATGTTCTTAAATTTTATGTGTTTCTTTGATAATCTCTAGGTAATATTGATATATTTTTATTTATTGAAGTTCAGTAAAACCTCGATTGACGCAATAATTAGGGGGAGGAAGTGTCCGTTATAACCGAAAATCCGTTATTTAAAATAGGTTTAAAATAAATTATTAAAACTTTAAAAAAGTATGAACACTGTATTGAGATAAATAAACAATACAAAACCCAAACAAAATTCTATTTATTGTATGCGGACACTCGCCGCAAAGTGACGTTGCTGTTTGATATCGCGCGCTTGCTTTCGGTAATCCTGCTGTGAAAAAGGAATCAAGTTTTGTTTGCACTCTTGAAGTTTGTTTTTTTTTTCAATTATTATAATCAACTTTCTAACTTCGTTATCTGACGTATAGTCAATAAATGTTTTTAGATCGTCAAGATTTGATCTTACCACTGATAATTCCATTTTAGCAGTGTTGTTGTTCCGGCTAGGTGCAGTCTACGACCAGGACGGCATTATGTCTCAATTTCTAGTGCCACTAGCGATGCGGCGATACTTCAATTCAAGGCCCAGTATTAGTTAAGTCGCAACTTATTTTTTTCTAAATCCAAGTAACATTTTACGTAATTGATTTTTTTCATTAAAACACCGTTTTACATTGAAAACATAAGCTTTTCTTTAAAATAATTAAATGGTTTTGAAAAGAAAAGATTGGTTGATAGGACCTTTTCTTGTATTATTATTTTTTTTATATTAAACAATTATTTTATTCTCTACATATTCTAAAAAACTAAAAAATATATAGAATACACATTATTAAAAAAAATCGGGAGTGGAAAGACGTATTTCCTCTCCGGCTATCAACCGTTGATTGAATTCGTTGTGTCTCCTTAGACATGTATAATATTAATAAGACGTTTTATTCATTTCATTTTCCGGATTTTTGTCCGCTGTATCCGAAGTTCGTTAAATAGAGGTCCGTTATATCGAGGTTTTACTGTATAATTTCGTCACTGCAATAAATTTATCTGCATTATGATTATTGCAAACATCGTAATTAATCTGTTAATAATTGTTGCGATAGTAGGCTTATCAAAAGTAAATTAATAAAACACAGATACATTATCAATAAGATTACAATGCTTAGATATACCTGCAAATAAGGCGATGACTTTCATGAATAAAATCAGTAATTCAGAAATAACAGAAGAAGTGAAGTTATTTTATTATTCGATACGATTTCTTATGGTTTTTACACAATATTTTCAATGGTGGAACATTAAAAAGTAAGAAAGTTAATCAGTAAAAAGATGTGTTATGTAAAACCGATATATATATATATATATATATATATATATATATATATATATATATATATATATATATATATATATATATATATATATATATAAATATATATATATATATATATATATATATATATATATATATATATATATATATATATATATATATATATATATATATATATATATATATATATATATATATATATATATATATATATATATATATATATATATATATATATATATATATATATATATATATATCTATATATAAAAAAATTAAATTAATTTAATAATATCAATATAATTTAAAATATAAAAAATGGGATATCACTAATATACGTTGAAATAGGTACCAAGTTATCGGAGGGAACGTTATAAGGGTTCAATGTTTTAATTTGTATTTTTTATTTTTGATCAGCGGAAATGGCTGAAATGAGTCATTATTGAATTGAAATACAATTTAAAAATATTTACCCTCTATAACGTTGTCTCCGATATTGCGGTACTTATCTCAACTTTATAAGGGGGTCAATCTGTTATATATCTTTGTTGGTATCAATAGTTATATAGAAGTGTTGTTTTACAAACATTTACGGCAATTTTACTTTCCGTTGCTGTGTAAGTGATGTGTCAAAAATGTGTCAGTATTACTTAAAATTGCATTTTTTTTTATTTTGAGATGGCGAATTTTTAATATTGAGTGAACTCACATAAGACAACGGCTTGAAAAGAGTTGTTAAAAAAATCAATGCGTATTAATTACATTTTTGACATCTCAACAAAGATGAAGAAGAATATGGAAGTCTGGGTATTTGCAGGGCTTATTGGTCTTGGTCACTTGATTATTTGACACACGTGCAATACTCACCAATTCTACCAATGATTTCTTCTTCTTCTTCTTTTTAATGGCTTTTCACCCATCTTGGGTGTTATAGCCAGTTTCGAGTTATTTACCCATGATTTACAACCACACTACTTAAAATTTTGGAACTCCTACATATATTGATCAATCTCGTCACACGGTACACATGAGTTCACATAAGCCATCTATGCTACTAAAAAAAGCTCTACAAAAAATCAGGCAGTTCTCAGTATGTGAATATAATCCAGAGTTTGAATCTTACATACAAATAAAAGAGTTTCTGCTTAATAAAAGCTTTCCTTGATCCATCATAGATGGTTATTGTGAAATCATATATACTGTATTATAAGATTGATCAATATATCTAGGAGTATAAAAAAAATGGTAGTGTGGTTGTCAATTATGGGTAGAATTTGTGAATATTGCACGTGTGTAAAGTGATCACCAACCAGCCTATGACAGCTCCACAAATACCCAAACTTCCATATTCTTCTTCATCTATGTTGTGATGTAAAAATTTAAAAAATAACACCTATGTGGAGATAATCCAGATTTGAAAACAAGTATTTGGACACATTCAAAATGTTGAGTATTACGTTATTTTAGATGTTATTTTGTATTTATATGCTAATTGATAAATCCAATAGTTCATCAATGTTCTTGAACATATTTATTTTAAACTAGTTTCTTATATTTGATGACTTTTAATATATTTTTTATATTGTTTTCCCATTTCATGAGATTACATACAAATAATACAAAAAATGGAATGCAAGGTATCTTTTATAGATATTATTATCGTTACGGTATACGATGTTATTTAAACAACGTGAATGCATTTATCAAGTGGGTATTGAAATTAACAAACAAAAAATACAATAAAGCTATTTTTAAGCACATGTCTCACGTCTTTTTTTCTGATATTTAAGCGGGAAAAGCGGCAACGGAAACAAACGTTTGCAGAGAGATGAATAAGTTTTTGAGGCGCCACTATCGCGTCCCTCCTAGTCGCTCACTGCCATTTCGATACGTAGGACACGTGTACATAAGGTGAAATTATTCATTATTTTCATGGCTTAAAAATAAAGTTTTCTTAAATTTTTGCCCGATTGTCTAAGCATGTGTTCACATAACAATGCCTTTTCTTTAAACTGCACAATTTACTTTATATTAGTTAAAATACTCATAACAACCCTAGTGTTTTGTAATATTTGTGTGTGTTAGGCAAGGTTATACTTATAAAGCAAATGCAATACATGGCACATTGATAGCAACCCTAAAGTGTTGTAATATTTGTGTGTTTGAGATTAGTTTGCTGTAATCAAGCAAATACAGTACACCGAGACATTGACGGCAACCCTGTGTGTTGTGATATTTCTGTATTTTAGACTAGGTTACAGTAATCAATTTAATGCAGACTCTGAGATAATGATAGCAACTCTAGTGTGTTGTAATATTTATGTGTGTTAGACTAGGCTAAAGTAACTAACCAAAAGTAATACACTGAGACATTGATAGCAACCCTAGTGTGCTGTAATAATTGTGTTTTACACTAAGTTACAGTAATCAAGCAAATACAGTACACCAAGACATTGATAGCTACCCTAGTATGTTGTAATATTTGTATATGTTATACTAGGTTACAGTGATCAATCAAATGCAATACACTGGAACATTGATAGCAATCCTAGTGCGTTGTAATATTTGTGTATATTAGAGCAGGTTACGGTAATTACGCAAAAGCAGTACATCGAGACATTGATAGCAACCCTAGTGTATTGAAATATTTGTGTAACACCGCGTAATTTTTCATATATTTATTGATCATATGAGTTTCTTTTTTGATTCCTAAATAATCTATTTTATCCAACGAAATACTTTAGAAAATATCCATAACGTTAAAAAAAATCTTATCCTTCACGGTTATCCCACGTGGCTACTCTAAAAAAAGGTCATCAACACTTTGATAGTTCAGTTTTCAATTATTACCCAATTTTTATTTTGAAATTTTATAAGACTTGTACGATTAATTTAAAACACTCTCCTTATCATTCATAGTTCACTTTATGTATAATCACTTCAATGCACAAGGTGAACGATGAATTATAAAGAGAGTGCTATATTACCATAGTATAAAGTTAACAATGCTTTTAATATACAAAAGAGATAAATTTAAATATTTATTTTGACAGGAAGAAGGGTGGATTTCTTAGAAAATGAGTGAAAACAATCTCCCTATCATAGGTGTATTAGCGCAAGAGGTATCGCATAAATTAAAAGAAATTTATGGAGAAGAAACGTACGATAGTTTCATTGCAGCTTCATATGTGAAATTTATTGAAGGTGGTGGTGCTAGAGTGGTCCCGATAAGGTAAATATTAGTCTGTTTACAAAAGTGATTTTCACTTTTTTATGGATATTTTTATATGTGCGTGATTTTTAGACCTTTAAGGCTTATATCTCAAGCTTGTCTCAAGCGCTCAAATCAGATTGTGTTGGTCGTGTGCTCATAGTCAATTTTGAAAAAGATACATATGTACCTAGGATATTTTTTGTTTTTAGAATATATAATGTATGGAAAATATTTTAAAGTTTTTTTTTTTTTTTTTTTTAACACCTTACCTTTCAATAACTCCTTTCCTTTCAAAACCATGTAATAATTAAGAAGAAAATTTTACTTTTTCAATGCAAAAATGATATTTTAAGAAAAAATCATTTACGAAAAATGTTACCTGGATTTAGAGAAAATAAAGTTGCAACTTAACGAATACTTGGCCATAACTATATATTTTTTTTAAATATTGCGTTGGTCAGAATTCGTTTAAATATAAATAATAGCAATGTGAGAGTCCGTCAATCTAGCGTTTATCAAGGATCAGATATCTTTCTTAAATTCTTGTGATTTTATGTACTTATTTTAATTTTCAGCATTGGAAAAGATAGGAAGTATTATGAAGAAATACTTAGTAAAATTAACGGGTAAGGTCTTATTTTTATACATTATATTAGTAAATAAATATATATATATTTATATATATATATATATATATATATATATATATATATATATATATATATAAATATATATATATATATATATATATATATATATATATATATATATATATATATATATATATATATATATATATATATATAAAATATATATATATATAAATAAATATATATATATATATATATATATATATATATATATATATATATATATATATATATATATATATATATATATTTATATATATATATATATATGTATATATATATATATATATATATATATATATATATATATATATATATATATATATTTATATATATATATATATATATATATATATATATATATATATATATATATATATATATATATATATATATATATATATATATATATATATATATATATATATATATATATATATATATATATATATATATATATATATATATATATATATATATTTATATAAACTATTTTATCTTTTCATGAATTATTTACTGCATGAATGAGCTATTAATTTTATTAATCTTAATTGTTGCACAGAGTATTATTCCCAGGAGGGTCAACGTGGTTTGATCAATCTAACGGCTATGCCGACGCAGGGGAACATATTTACAGTATTGCTGTAGAGCTTAATGACAAAGGTGTATATTTCCCTCTCTGGGGTACATGCCTGGGGTTCGAACTCTTGCCTTACCTTTGGCTGAAGAGAAGTAGTGAAGGCTACAGGACGAATTGCAAATCGTTTAATCAAACATCAAATCTTATTTTCGAAAATGGTAAGTAATAACATAAATATCAATTTTTTCTATTAATATTTCAACACAAACATAGGAATCCTAAAAAAATATTCATACGAAAAGTCATAAACTGTAACATTTTGAAACAATAGAAATTCATAAAAAATTAAATAATAATCAACCTTTTATTACCTGTATGACAATGAATAAACCGTTCCCCGCTATTGTCCATGTTCTTACTGATAAAAATTATATACGAGTAATATGAAAAAAACAGGTCTTATCCCCTCAAACGAATCCAATAAAAGTGAATAATTTATTTTGTTTTTTAAAAGCATTGATAACTTTGTGGTATGTCAATATAACACTTTCCCTATCATTCATCGTTCACTTTGTGTAATACCACTTTTATAAACACTTATTCATGACAACTGGTTCCAGACTAATCATTTCATCATCAAGTCATTAAAATAAAATTATTACGATTTGACAGTTGTGCAAAATAAAATTTTGAAAGAGAGAAAGAAGAACAAATGAACACAGTGGGAATATTTTTAAAAGTGGACTCGAAGTTAAATTTAGTTGGTTATTTATTCCGTAACCGGTAGTTACGAAAAGGTGTCTATAAAAGTGGTTTTACACAAAGTTAACGATGAATGATAAGGAGAGTATTATTTAATCATTAATCCACCACGAACATTCAATAATTTGCAGAATGGTGAACGTTACGCAAGTGTAATTTTGAGACACCTATGATACAATATATAAATATATCATTCGTATGGTGAATAATACAATATATGGTAATAAACACAAACTTATTTTCATTCACGTCAAGTTGGGATATCAATAAAATTGATTTTTTTACAGATTACCAGAATAGTAGATTATTCGGACATATTCCAGAGGAAACTAAATCAATTTTATCAACACAAGATGTGACGTATAACTATCATCAATTTTGCATAACGAAGGAGGTGAATAAACATGTATTTTTATTGAAAAAATGTTTGTGTATTTAATTTAAACCGATAAATAAAACTCTTTCACCTGTATATTGGATGTATTTCAAAGTGATTTTGAAAGGGTTGGTCACACAATATTTGGTATTAGAATTGGCTATAAAACAAAACTTTTTATTTTGAAAAAAATGTGGATTGAATTAAGAAATTGTACTTTTTTATTTATGAATAAAACACAAAATCATTCAAATGACTTCTAAGGCTGGCCATTCACTGTCAAAATCTCTGTTTTTTTTAAATATGTACGAGCCTATATATATTTTTTCAATTTTTATCATTATGACCAAGGACGATTTGTGAAAAATACGATTCAAATAGTATCGTCGTATTATGTAGCTAATATTAAAAAGGACTTTCATAAAGTAAGTATTTTTTTCAAACAGTATGTTTTTTACGTGATTTTTATTTGCAGACATTTAAAAAATTCGAATTACACAAGGAATGGACGTTTTTATCAACGAGTATCGATCAAGAAAAATTGGAATACATTTCTACTTTAGAATCAAAAAGGTATATATACATTTACTGGCACGACCAGGTTTTAGGTTTTAATTGATTTAGTCCTGCCAAGTCTTTTTTGGTCGTCCTCGTTGTGTTCTTCAGTTTACATTAGCCTAATATACTTTATAAGTCATTCTCTCGCTATCTATTCGCTCCATATGTCTAACCCACCCTCTACCCTCTACCCTCTTTTTTTTCTCCTACAAATTGCATACTGGAAAGCACTATAGTAAAAGTGTAAGAATCCCTTACCCGTAGCATGACCTTGCATGTACAAGCAGGATGCAAAAATGTGAAAGAGAAAAAAAAACCACCTCAAATATTTTTCCTAATATTTCAATTGTTTCTTGTTCAGCCATGGGGACTGACCGGAGCATTTCGTCATAACGTAACGTTCGCGGCGAGCATTCGAACATCGGATGGAGTAGGCACTCGGAACGACCTTGGCTCGCTGTACTGACTATACGAATGCGCGCATCGTAACGTGTAACGTTACGACGAAATGACTCCGGTCAGTCCCCACCACTCATTTTAATATCTTCATTTCTACTTTCGTCATACATCAATTTTCTCTGCTTTATCCTTCTTTAGTCAATTCCATTTTTCGCTTCCATTCATTATTGTTGATTCTGGCACTGCGTTGAGAACAGCCTGTTTTGCTTCCATGGACATGTTTCTTTTACAATCACTCTATTTAAAGCACCATTTGTTCTATTCCCTACATTTACCCTTCTATCGGTATCTATATCCACTTTTCCATCCTTTGAGAATATGTTTCCTAGATACGAAAATTCCTGCACTTGTCCCAAGCACTCATCATATACGTCAATTTAGCATTCGCTTATATCTTATTATTTTTTGACATCTCATCAGAGATGAAGAATATGGAAGTCTGGGCATTTACGGGGCTGACGACCGTCAAAGGCTGGATTAAGTGATCACTTTACACACGTGTAACATTCACCAATTCTACCCATTATTGACAACCACACTACTTAAATTCTTGGAAGTTCTATATATGTGAACCAATTTAGAAACCTTTTTCTTGAATCACTAGAACTTCACTAGAGACATCTATTGGTGAGATGTAAAGAAGCTTTTTACTAAGCAGCTCTTATATCTTTCTCTAAATACTTTTTTTTCAGTTATCCATTTTACGGGGTACAATTTCATCCAGAAAAAGTTATTTACGAATGGGGAAAACCCGAAATCCCTCATTCTGGAGATGCAATAAAAGCGAATCAGTATTTCGCTAGTTTCATCGTTTCAGAATGCCGGAAGAATAGCCATCATTTCACAGATCCTGACGAAGAATTGAATTCGTTAATTTACAATTATCCTATTATTTATACCGGGTCCAAAACAAAAGTTTACGAACAATGTTACCTTTTTAATGAAAAAAAATAAACAGTTTTTTCATTTCGATTAAAAAAAAAATTATGTACATTTTTATTTTTATTTCTCGACGCTTAATGCTTTTGAAAATTTACTGGAAAGGACGTTATTTTTTTGATAGCTGATTCATTTTATAATAATATTATTTAAACAATGTTTTATTTTAGGAAATAATATTTATGTCACAGGATTTAATATGTTAATTTATTATTATTATTTTAATGGTAGTTTTTTTAAAACTAAAATTGTTTCATATTTATTAATTTAGAATATTTAATTATTGATAACCATTGCCAATTTTATACCAAAAATTTAAAAATTGTATGTCGTGTTGTTAAGTGGTTAATTTTGTCAATAAAACCATGTTATAACAAAAAACTATTATTTTTAAACTTTATTTTTAGTTATAAGCCCATCAAAGTAGAATTTTAATAAACAGCACGGATTCCGTGTTTTGCCAGAAAAATACATGAAAGTAGTAGTTATTATTATTTCGATAAATGTATTCTTTTCCTTTGGTATCGAAATAAAATTAATAAAATTTAGCAAAAAAACGTCAGTTTCATATCGATGCACCTAACATAATTCTTGAGATACTTTTAGAAACAAACACATGCAAATAATGATAAAAAAGGGTTCTATTTTATACATATATGACAGGCAGCTGATAACTTTGGGTATAGGCAATACAAGCATATTGTAAGGACCTTACTTCAAACTTAGTTGAGTTTATCGGCCCCTCATGTATTTTAGTATGTCCTCGTGTATTATAATAATGAATTTATAGGTAAATTTGGTTTGGTGTTGCTGTGAGTCATTTTAAACATTATTTGAAGCATTGTTGAGAAATGCAAAAATGTATTATGTTAGTGTTCAAATACATATCTTTTACATGAGTGTTGTACGGTAGACGAAACATATTTCTTATTGCTCTATTTTGTATTACTTGTATTTCGGAAATTCTCTTCTTTGTAGGGGAACGCTAGATCAAAGGTATGACAGGTGGGGATGCATCATGGAAAAAATATATTAATCGAAGCATAGATAAAGAGAGACTACCTTATCTATATAATATTCCTGTTATCGGGACAATTTTATCAATTTTACGTTTGTATTATTCTTTTTTCGCGTTGTGTAAACCTTCTGTCAGGTTGGAAACAATACGAGACATTACGAGAAGGCTTTGTGGGTAGTATTCATCTCGTGTCGAGCCACCTGAACAGTACCTATTATTATTGCGACAAGCACTGCAGGCATATTCATATTGAACTTTACTCACTGTCTGGACTATTCCCCTATTACACCTTTTTTATATATTTCAAAATAATATTTGTTAGTTTAGAAAATTATCCTGGCCTATTAGTAAATTAAAAGCATATTTCTAGATTCCTAAAAACAATACAATGACAAAATGGAACATTTTATTTTACCATTTTACTTAAATTCAATGGATTATTATAGCATTTATTGCGTTTATCGATAAGATAAAAAATGTAACGATAGTACAGTTGTATTTAGATACTGTGTTTTAGTATTTTATTAGCTTCGTTTTGTATTCTTGTTAAAATAGTTAAAGAAAATTGTGAGCGATTTGAAATATAATAGTTATATAAAAATGTTAAATAAAAATGATTTATAAACTTTTTTTAGTGTAGCTCTGAAAGATCTTTGATATTTACAACAGATTCCGGTATCTGTAGGGACTTTTTAATCTATACTTTTATTAAATATTTATTATTGAGTAGGGCAGGAGAATAGCTCCGTTAAGGTTGGTTATGTAGCTCTCTCCCAAGCACTGTCTGGGATCATTACATAACAAATCTGAAGAAAATTCACGTGGCCGAGTATGGTGTCTAGATGTGTATACCTATTTTTAGTATGAAATATTCTGAAGAGGTAAAGCGTATTCATTAAAAAAAATCTCTCACAAGGACTCTTACGACTGACTCAATTTTCTGTTCCTGTATTACAAAACTCCCCTTTCAAACCGTAGAATCATCCTTCTTATTAAAACAAAATTTGATCAAGACTCAATTTACATATTTCACGATACTATATTTGGACCTTAATTAATTTACCCTAATAATCTTCTAAATGTCAAGTCAATTTTGATAGACTGACCAAATAATAAGTTTTCTTAACTGGACTATTTAACATGAACTTACTAAATCAAGTTTAATTGGAATATTTAAATGCTTTCATAAAATTTTACTTATTCCATTAACTGGATATAATTGAATTGAATCTGTTGCCACTTTTCATCGGAAAATGAAACATCCTATATCTAAAAAATATTTGAACCAGATTATAGATTTTATAGGAAGGTTATCGATTTCACCACTTTACAAACTTCACTTTTATAATTTTACAGAATTAAATTCAAAATAAAATATGCAATGTAACTCATTTGAGCATTTGCCGAAGTAGGTATATATTTTGCCAATAGTTCGTGCAGGGAGGTTTCCTTATGCAAAAAAATTATATTTTTTTATAACTGAATCACAGATATTGATAAATTAATTGTATGAAGACAAGTATTAGATTGCACGTTTACATATATTGAGAAACCACACGTGGAAATACGTAGAAATCTGTGTGGAAAAATATTGAGGTTTAAAATAAAGTAAATTGATCTGTTTAAAATTGTTTCGGTATGTTTATTGTTAATTCAAAACTATTTTACGTAGATTTATTGATAAAAAATAAGAAGCTAAAGAAAGCATTTTCCCAGATAACAAATGACACTAAGTAAATGTTAAGTAATATTTACAAGTAAATACCACAAAATAGTGGTATTTATTAAGTAAAATATTAATTAAAAATGGATAGATTTTAAGAAAAAGTGACTGCCGAATCAATTAATGAAAATAATTACAAGATCAGAAACTGCGTTTAAATGTTTTACTATGTGAAACTCGAGTACAACAATTAATAAAGACGTGCAGAAATACTAAGTATTGATTATTCTCCGATATACGTACGATTTAATTTGTTTCCACGTGATATAATTATATTGTACTTAGTGCGATAGACATACACGTGAATTCGTTACGTATTGTGAATGACAGGATGAACACGTATCAATTATGTATTAATATGTAAATATCTCTTTAATTTGATATTGAAACTGATTTTCTTTTATGTTACTCGTATCATGTCATCGGTAGAAGCGAATGAAAATAAAAGAATATTTTCCTACGTGATTTCAAATCACGAGAAAACTCGAATGTTTTTTTAAAAAAAAAATAATTGCATTTCGAAGCAGAAATATTTGAAAGTATTTTTTACATTACATTTCTTTGAATACATTATGTTAAAGTGAGTTTTATGAAATTTGATCACTGTTATTCTAAAAACCCATGTCTTTGGATTATTTGAGTAACGGAGTAATAGAAGAAAATAATATGAAGATTAATTTCACGAATATTGAAGCTTTTTTTCCCAAGAATCGGTCAGTTATCTTTTGAGTATTGATGGCCTCTTTTAGTCTCCAAATAAACACAATATACATTTGTATAGTATTAAAAGGTTTGTTTTTAGATCGAAAAGAGGGTTATTCATGGTCATAAAAATGTGACGCCATAGGTCAAAAAACTAAATAATCATCAATGCCACACCACCCTGTCTTTGGAAACTTTCTTCGCCTCTTCTACATTCATGCATCTCCTCATACATACTCTCAGATTATTTCGACTCCTATCCTAGCCGCATTCAAGTATTTCAAGTATTGTCAGTAAGTCATATTATCATAGTTTTTTTTGGAATTTGCTCTAAATCGAATATCTGCACTACGTTGTTGTCGCCTTTGTAATATGAACACTGAAGAAAACTACTTTTTTAAAAGATAAATATGTACAGCTTAGTATTTATGTTAACATAGAATTATAAAAAAAAGTATTTCATTTCGTAAGACGCATATCTTTTAAATCAGTTTAAAAAAATACAAATGAGCATTTGATGAGCTTAAAAATACATGTTTGATTACATACAATTAAAATAAGGTTTCTCAAAACATATTGCATGCTACTCACATTCAGCACAAATCATACATGTATCATGTCTTTATTTTATTTATTGTTTCGGCATTAACTTTGTGGTAAGACATGTTACAATGATTAAAGAAAACACTTCGTTTTTTACCACTTGAGTTTTGTTATAGACTACATGTTTCAAGTTATTATACAGACCTGAATGATGGAAGTTTAACTTCTGAAACATATAGTCTATAATAAAACTCAAGTGATAAAAAACGAAGTGTTTTCTTTAATCATTGTATCATGTCTTTAATGTAAGCACAAACCATCTGACCGTTCAGATGATCGAATGAAAATCTTTTACAAACGATTGATAAGTGATTACTAACAAATGCACCAAATTCTAGTGTAAACTGCACTAAACGTGTGAGTATTTATTCAAGTATTGAGTTCAAGATCAAATCAAATCAAGAGTAAATTAAGTAAATTTCTAAGCGTTTTTACCTTGAAATCATTGACCTTTTTGGTGGAATGACCCTTATTGTAAAAGGTCATTTCTTTGAATCTTCAATAAAATAAAATATACGGTTTAAATCAAATAAATTAAAGTTTTCCAACCAGGAGTAAATCTGAAATTGCTCGCATTGTATTATGAAATGTAATTCAATATTTCAAGTAATAAAGCATCAAATTACAAACTTCAGAGGTTAGTTTTATTTTATTATTCTTATCCATCCCATTACCCAAAGGTGCATAGGGCACTGGATTTTATGGAAGCAATGTTATTTTGATGGTAAACTATAGGAAACCGAGGTGATCAGTCTTCAGTTTTCAGTCCAGGGTATATTAAGTAAATATTTCAGTGAAAAACCATTTACTTTTGTTTTGACCCAACTTGGAATCAAACCTAGGACTTTAAACAGGAGAGTCAAACACTTTAACCACACTATTGAGGAGAATTACATACACATATATATATATATATATATATATATATATATATATATATATATATATATATATATATATATATATATATATATATATATATATATATATATATATATATATATATATATATATATATATATATATATATATAATATATATATATATATAAATATATATATATATATATATATATATATATATATATATATATATATATATATATATATATATATATATATATATATATATATATATATAAATATATATATATATATATATACATACATATATATATATATATATATATATATATATATATATATATATATATATATATATATATATTTATATCTATATATATATATATATATATATATATATATATATATATATATATATAAATAAACATATATATAGTATTATATATTATATAGTATTACTGAGTATTACATTCATAATATATATATATAATATATGATTATGAATGTAATACTCAGTTACGCATTTATAACTTTTTGTAAAATATTATAATTGTATAATATAATATAAGCATTGAATTGGATTTTATAAGAGGAAATTAAAGTAGGTTTATAAACTTTGAAGTCAGAAATAGGCTTTTTGATTAGAAAATAACTAATCTTCTCTAATATTTAGACCGCACTTCGGAATTGAAATATGTAAAACATGGAAATATTTTGATTGATTTTAAACTCGCAAATTAAGTCCTAAAAACTAATGGATACTTTTAATTTGGCAGTGTTGGTATGACGCTCACTCCTTTCAACAACGTCATATATCAAATACTTGATTATTCAGGAGATCGTTTTTA